>NW_020687351.1:0-4501 GCF_002925995.2 Terrapene triunguis | reverse complement strand
TTTTTTTCATCACAATGGATGACGTAGTGCGGGCACTGATACAAGCCACAGTGGCCCAGCAGGAGGCTACCCGTGTCCAGGCAGCCGCCCAACAGGAGGTAGTGCGGCTGCAGCAAGAGACTAATCACCTGCTGATGGACCAGGCTGCCCAAGACCGAGCTATGTTGCGGGAACTGGAAAACCAGGTAAAGACCCTTACAGAGCTGAACCACGGCCATGATGGGACGCGGCTCATACGGGCCAGCCATTGGCTGCAGAAAATGACGCGAGAGGATGATGTAGAGGCATACCTTCTGGCTTTTGAGAGGACAGCCCTACGGGAGGCCTGGCCTCGAGATCAGTGGTCTGGCATCCTTGCCCCATTCCTGTGTGGGGAGGCCCAGAAGGCCTACCATGATCTGCCTGAAGAGGCTGCGGCAGACTACCCCCAGCTGAAAGCAGAGATCTGTGGTAACAACAGCAGTGCGGGCCCAGCAGTATCACGGTTGGAGGTACCATGAAGACAAAACCCCGCGGTCCCAATTGTACGACCTCATCCATCTCACACGAAAGTGGTTGCAAACAGAGTCCCGGAGTCTGGAAGAGATACTAGCTGTTCTGGTCATCGACCGATACATGAGGGGACTACCACCAGACCTTCATGCCTGGGTAAGCCAGAATGAACCCTCCACCTATGACGAGGTTGTCGCCCTGGTAGAGAGGCGAAGGACAGCGAGGGAGCTGACCCGACCAGTTAAGGAAGAGGCACCCTGGGTTAAACTAGCAGCACCAAGCCCTAAAGTTCGGGTGACTGGGCCACCAGGAGGGCCCAGGTGGAAAAAGAGAGAGGCTGAAGGCCCATCAGAGGCCACAAAGAGTCGGAGCACTGAGGGAGAAGAGGATCGTGATGTTAGATTGCCCAAACCAAGAGACCGGGGAACGCCTAGGGCTCCATACAAATGTTATGCCTGCGGGGAGTGGGGACACATAGCTGCACAGTGTCCCAATGCTGAGGAGCCTATGCAGTGTAACCTGGGGAACTGGGCAGATCCATGCTCCCTAATCCACCTTGTGGGGGTCTCACTAACCCCACATATGTATACCAGACCAGTGAAACTAAATGGGGTAGGGACCACGGCATTGGTTGATTCGGGGAGTGCTATCACGCTTATCTCAGGGAAGCTCGTGAAGCGTAGTCAGCTGCTGCAGTCTAAACCTACGGGGATAACGTGTGTCCATGGGACAGTTAGTTACTACCCCACCATCCCAGTAAAAATCAAGATCCAAGGGAACACTACTGAGGTAGCAGCAGGTGTAGTCCCTAAACTCCCATACCCGGTGCTCATAGGGAGGGACTTCCCAGGGTTTGGAAACTTACTCCCAGTAGGGGGATTGGAGAAAGATGGGAACCCTAAAATTGGTGAGGCATCCACAGCAGACTGTCAACCCCCAATCTTCTCTGAAATATCCCCAGATTTGTTCTCCACTCCCAGACAGGGTAGAAAGACAAAAAGGGAAAGAAGGGCAGCTAAGGCCTTGGGAACCCGAATACTGACCCAAAGCCAGAGGGTCGCTCTTGTAGTTAGGCGGACCCATGCAGCTGAAAAGGAGGCCACACAGGAGGGAGAAACACCTGAGTCTGACCCCCCACTCTAATGCTTCTGAACCAGTAGAGGCAACAGAGACTGGGCCCCTAGATCTCGGGCAGATTAGCCCCAGGAGAGGAAATTTTGGTCGGGACCAGGCAGAAGATCCAAGGTATGACAACATTAGGAAGGAGGTGACTGAAATAGATGGGGTCCCCGTGGGAGGGAAAACCCAGGGACCAGGATCCTACTTCATAATGAAGAAGGATCTCTTATACCGGGTTGCACCAGTACAGGGGCAGAAGGTACAGTAGATCCTAGTACCTCAAAAACACCAGAACGCTGTATTAAGTCTTGCTCATAGTCATCTTTTTGGGGGGGCATTTGGGGGTAGAGAAGACCCTGGCACGAGTCCTACGACGGTTCTTCTGGCCCGGAGTACATGAAGAAGTGCGGAGATACTGTGCCTCCTGCCCGGAGTGTCAGCTGCACAGTCCCCGTCCCCACTTGAGGGCACCTTTAGTACCCCTTCCCATCATAGAGGTCCCCTTCGAGCGAATAGCCATGGACCTAGTGGGACCCCTGGAGAAGACGGCTCGGGGCCACCAATATATACTTGTTGCTTTGGACTATGCTACTCGCTACCCAGAAGCCGTTCCCCTGCGGAACATGGCCTCTAAAACTATACTCAAAGAGCTGGTGGGGATCTTTGCCCGAATGGGGCTACCGAAGGAGATATTAACCAACCACGGAACCCCATTTATGTCGAAGCTAATGAAGGACCTCTGTACGCTGCTCCATATACATACCCTGAGATCTTCGGTCTACCATCCGCAGACTGATGGGTTGGTAGAAAGGTTTAACCGACCCCTCAAGGCTATGATAAGGAAGGTGGTAAGTCGGGATGGGAAGGATTGGGACACCCTACTACCCTACCTTATGTTCGCTATCCAGGAGGTACCTCAGGCCTCAACTGGGTTTTCCCCCTTCGAGTTATTATACGGGCGTCACCCCCGTGGCATACTAGATATTGCCAAAGAGATCTGGGAAGAGGAACGCAATGAGGGGAGAAATATAATAGAGCATGTAATGCAGATGCGAGGCCGGATAGCCCGGGTTACCCCTATTGTACGGGAACATTTGGAGAAGGCCCAGGAGGCCCAGCGAACCCATTACAATCGCCAGGCAAAAGTGCGACAGTTCCAACCAGGGGATCGGGTTATGGTGTTGGTACCCATGGCAGAAAGCAAGCTTCTGGCCCAATGGCAGGGGCCCTATGATGTGGTTGAACCCGTGGGGGAAGTAACCCGCAAGGTGTGGCAGCCAGGATGCAGAAAACAAGAACAGATTTATCACGTTAACCTTCTGAAACCCTGGCATGCACAAGTGGCATGCACAACGGTCCAAAAAGACCTAACTCAGGAAAACAAGCCTTCCAAACAGGTGAGAGTGTCTCCCAATTTAACACCAGACCAGAAGAATGAGGTGTCTGAGATGATCTTCCGGAACCAAGATGTGTTCTCGACAAAACCGGGTTGAACAACCGAGACATATCACCACATCGTCACGAACCCTGGGGCCAGAGTAACAATGAGGCCCTATCGGGTGCCAGCGGCAAAAAGGGAGGAAATAAAAGCAGAAGTAAAAAAAATGCTGGAGTTGGGGATCATCGAAGAATCCCACAGTCAATGGTCCAGCCCAATCGTGCTGGTGCCCAAACCTGATAGCACCACAAGATTTTGCAACAACTTCCAGTGACTAAACAAAGTATCCCAGTTCGACGCGTACCCCATACCTCGCATAGATGAGCTAGTGGACCGTCTGGGTAATGCCCGGTACTTGACTACCCTAGACTTGACAAAGGGGTACTGGCAGATTCCCCTTGCAGAAGACGCAAAGGAAAAGACTGCGTTCTCTACACCAGAGGGTCTTTTTCAATATACTGTCCTCCCTTTTGGACTACATGGGGCCCCAGCTACCTTCCAGCTCCTCATGGACAAGCTATTATGCCCGCATAACAGTTATGCTGCTGCCTACTTGGACGATGTGGTCATTCATACCCCAGACTGGAAAACCCACCTGGAGAAGGTGGAGGCAATCCTCGATACCTTCAGGTGAGCTGGCCTTACAGCAAACCCTGCCAAGTGCGCTGTAGGGTTTACAGAGGCCAAATATCTTGGCTACATTGTGGGAAAAGGTCTGGTAAAACCCCAAGTGAACAAGTTAGAGGCCATCCAAAATTGGCCCCGACCAAATCGCAAAAAACAAGTCCGGGCATTCCTAGGTGTGGTGGGGTATTACCGACGATTTATCCTCCACTTTGCCACAAGGGCAAGCCCCCTGACAGACCTAGTGAAAGCCCGTGGACCTGATCTGGTGAGATGGTCTGACGCAGCAGAGGAAGCATTCACAGACCTACGGACTGCCCTCTGCAGTAACCCTGTACTGATAGCCCCTGATTTCACCAAGGAGTTTATCCTGCAGACGGATGCATCGGAAGTAGGGTTGGGGGCCGTTCTATCACAGATGGTCGGGGAGGAGGAACACCCAATTCTATACCTCAGTCGGAAACTCCTTCCAAGGGAACAAAAATATGCAGTGGTGGAGAGAGAATGCCTCGCTGTAAAATGGGCCATGGAAACATTGTGCTACTACCTGCTCGGGCGCAGATTTGTCCTCGTGACCGACCATGCCCCTCTTCAATGGATGCAGCAGAACAAGGAGAAGAACACAAGGGTGACCAGATGGTTCTTATCCCGCCAACCTTTCCAGTTCCGTGTGCAACACAGAGCAGGGAGCCGTCGTGGCAATGCTGATGGCTTGTCACGTGTGCACTGTCTGGCGTCCCAAGCTGCCCAACCCCTTGGTGTTGAGCAGGGGGAAGGGATATGTGACAGACCCAGACCAGTGGGGTACAGGAGTCTGGTAGAGGGCAA
>NW_020687350.1:0-5249 GCF_002925995.2 Terrapene triunguis | reverse complement strand
TGTCATAACTATAAAGGGAAGGGTAACAACTCTCTGTGTACAGAGACTCCAAATCCTTTTACCTGTAAAGGGTTAAGAAGCTCGGGTAACCTGGCTGACACCTGACCCCAAGGACCAATAAGGGGACAAGATACTTTCAAATCTTGGGGGGGGAAAGGCTTTGGTGTGTGTCCTTTGTTTAAGGGGTTGTTCGCTCTGGGGACTGAGAGGGACCAGATATCAATCCAGGTTCTCCCCATCTTTCTAAACAAGTCTCTCCTATTTCAAACTTGTATGTAAAAAGCCAGGCAAGGCGTCTTAGATTTACTTTGTTTTCTCAACTTGTAATGTACCTTTTACCAGAGTGGTTATCTTTGTTTGCTGTACTGTGAACCTAAGACGGGGTGGGGGGGTCCTCTGAGCTCTTTAAGTTTGATTACCCTGTAAAGTTATTTTCCATACTGATTTTACAGAGATGATTTTTACCTTTTTCTTTAATTAAAAGCCTTCTTTTTAAGAACCAGATTGATTTCTCCTTGTTTTAAGATCCAAGGGGGTTTGGATCTGTAATCACCAGGAGTTGGTGAAAGGAAGGAGGGGGGAAGGGTCAATTTCTCCTTGTTTAAGATCCAAGGAGTTTGGATCTATATTCACCAGGGAATTGGTGAGAGGTTTTTCAAGGCTTCCCAGGGAGGGAATCCATTGGAAATGGTGGCAGCGGGACCAAAGCTAAGCTGGTAGTTAAGCTTAGGTCTGGTCTACACTAGGCTTTTGTCGACTTTAGCGCCGTTACATCGACTTAACCCTGCACCCGTCCACACCACGAGGCCATTTAGTTCGACATAGAGCTCTCTTTAAATCGATTTCTGTAATCCTCCCCAACGAGAGGAGTAGCGCTAAATTCAACATGGCCATGTCGAATTAGGCTAGGTGTGGATGGAATTCGACGCTAATAGCTCCGGGAGCTATCCCACAGTGCAACACTCTGTTGACGCTCTGGACAGCAGTCCGAGCTTGGATGCTCTGACCAGCCACACCCCGGGAAAATTTGAATTCCTTTTCCTGTCTGGGCAGTTTGAATCGCAGTTTCTGTTTGGACACCGTGGCGAGCTCAGCAGCAGTGGCAACGATGCAGAGCTCTCCAGCAGAGATGGCCGTGCAATCCCAGACTAGAAAAAGGGCCCCAGCATGGACTGATCGGGAAGTCTTGGATCTCATCGCTGTGTGGGGAGATGAGTCCGTGCTTTCCGAGCTGCGCTCCAAAAGACGGAATGCAAAGATCTACGAGAAGATCTCTAAAGCCATGGCAGAGAGAGGATACAGCCGGGATGCAACGCAGTGCCGCGTGAAAATCAAGGAGCTGAGACAAGGCTACCAGAAGACCAAAGAGGCAAACGGACGCTCCGGATCCCAGCCCCACACATCCCGTTTCTACGAGGCACTGCATTCCATCCTAGGTGCGGCCGCCACCACTACCCCACCAGTGACCGTGGACTCTGAGGATGGGATATTGTCCAAGGCCGGTTCCTCAGCGGACGGGGAAGAGGAGGAAGGAGATGAGGAGGACGAGGCAGTCGACAGCGCTTACAACGCTGATTTCCCCGACAGCCGGGAGCTCTTCATCACCCTCACAGAGATCCCCTACCAACCGTCCCCCGCCGTTACCCCAGACACAGATTGAGGGGAAGGATCAAGCAGTAAGTGTTTTAAATAACATTTATTTATAACAGAACTTGCACATTTTAAATATTAACAATAGCTAAAGTGCTTTCAAGTATGTAAACTTCTATTTATAACAGAACAGGAAGATTTGAAATATTAACAATGGGTAAAGTGCTTCTAAACATGTAAACAGGAAAGTGCAACAAAACGGGAATCTGAACAAAGGGTATCATGATTATTGTGTCTTTGGCCGCTTCAATGTATAGTCCGAACCATTTTAAGAAAATTCAACAATGTCCGCTTCATGATTACACTGCCCAAGACGCTCCACTCTTTTGTCCCTCCAAGGGCACAGAACCCAAAAACTGGTCGATGTGTCCGGGGATAGAGGCGAGATCCCCCGTGGAGAACTCCTCATAGGCCTCCTGCAGGTCTCTTTCCAGCCTACTTATCAGGTTCCTTGGCAGGGAGAGCTTATTAGGCCCCCCGTGGTAAGAAACGTTTCCCTGCCACAACACCAGCAGGTATTCGGGGATCATGGCCTTGCACAGCATAGCAGCAAATGGCCCCGGTTTCTGCAGGCTGTCCCGAAGCATCCTCTCCTTCTGGCTCTCCGAGACCCTCAGGAGGGTGATGTCTGGCATGACGCCCTGCTTTGAATTAGGTAGGGGAAAGTTAGTATTGGGACTGCTTGCCCGTTCCTGTACAGAACTGCAACCGCCGGTTTACAGCCACGCGGTTTACAGCCGCGAGGGGCTGGGACAGGGGCAGAGTTCATGCTTGCAGGATTGCTGCCAGCAGAGACTCGCATTGCTTTCTATGTGAAAGGAGGCCAGTGCCACTCTTAAAGTTTTAAGCAGCCACAAGTCTACGGCTTACCATGTTTGCCAGCTAGACAAAGTCCGGTGTCCTGCCCCGCTCCTCAGCTCGCCACAGCAAGACCGCAGGCACTGTAGGCGAGGGCCGAAAATTCGACCTTGTCCTCAGTGCGCGTGTGATAGGTGCTCTGCATGGTCTTGTTCACAGAGAAAGACTATGTTCTCTGTTCACAGATACATTGATCTGTCTCAGGAATTCACTCCCTTTTTCCAATTCCCACAGCCACATCTGCCCAGAGGCTAGCGCACATTAGGAGGAGGAAGAAGAGGACACGGGAAGACATGTTTGCTGAACTAATGGGATGTTCCCAAGCCCAGGCAGACCAGCAGACACAGTGGAGGGAGAACTTGTCCCAAATGCACCGGGCAAACATGGAACGGGAGGAGAGGTGGCGACAGGAGGACCAGCAGGCGACTCAAACGCTGCTTGGCCTAATGAGGGAGCAAACGGACACGCTCCGCCGCCTTGTGGATGTTCTGCAGGACCGGAGGCAGGAGGAGAGAGCCCCGCTGCAGTCTCTCTCTAACCGCCCTGCCCCGCCACCAAGTCCCATACCCCCCTCACCCAAAGTCCAAACACGGAGGGGCGGCAGGGGCCGTGAAAACTTTCACTCCACCCCAGCGGACTGCTATAGCACTAGAAGGCTCTCATTCCCCAAAATCTGAAAAGTCCTTTCCTACCCGCCTCACACAAGACCCCGTCCAAGTTTCACCCCCCCGTTCCATGTGTGGTTGTTAATAAAAAATACGTTTCTGTTCATTACTGTTTCCATTCTCTTCTTTTGGAGGAGAGTCTGTATGAAGGGGGGGGAAGGGGCTTGGTAATTAGACAGGACAGTCACCTTTAGCAGGGGGCAAGCCCAGCAGCAGGGCACATACACAGTGCAGTGACTAGTTACCCTGGTCAGTCTGGGAGGTGGCTTTCATGTTCTGTGGGGGGGGGGGCGGGGTTGCTCTGTGACTTTGTGGCGGGGGAGGGCAGTTTAGAAGCATCATTAGCATCACAACACTTAACCCAGGTTTAAAACATTCCCGCGAAAACAGTAATGAAGACAACGGTGTTCATTAGCAAAACAGAACAGATTTTATTTTTTGGGAAGGGGGTGAAGGGGGTAACTGGGTAAAGAAACAGGGCAAGTTCAGCCTTCTCCACATCCCCAAGAGTTATTTTGTGGTCTGGGAAGTAAATACCTTCCTGCAGCCGTCTAAACAGACCAGAGTTCCTGAACACGCGAGCGTCATGAACCTTGCCCGGCCATCCGACGTTGATGTTTGTAAAACGTCCCCGATGGTCCACCAGTGCTTGCAGCACCATTGAAAAGTACCCCTTTCTGTTGATGTACTGGCTGGCCTGGTGGCCCGGTCCCAGGATAGGGATGTGAGTCCCATCTATAGCCCCACCGCAGTTTGGGAATCCCATCGCAGCGAAGCCATCTATGATGGCCTGCGCGTTTCCCAGGGTCACTACCTTTGAGAGCAGTACCTCAACGATTGCGTTGGCTACTTGCATCACAACAACCCCCACGGTAGATTTGCCCACACCAAAGTGGTTCGCGACTGACCGGTAGCTGTCCGGCGTTGCAAGCTTCCAGAGGGCTATGGCCACTCGCTTCTGGACAGTGAGGGCTGCTCGCATGCGGGTGTCCTTGCGCTTCAGGGCAGGGGACAGCAACTCACAAAGTTCGAGGAAAGTCCCCTTCCGCATGCGAAAGTTTCGCAGCCACTGGGATTCATCCCAGACCTGAAGCACTATGCGGTCCCACCAGTCCGTGCTTGTTTCCCGGGCCCAGAATCGCCGTTCAACAAAATCCACATGCCCCATTGCCACCGTGATGTCCTGGGCGCTGGGTCTCGTGGTTTCTGACAGGTCTGTGCTACTCTCCGACTTCAGGCCATCACGGCGGTGTCGTAGCCTCCTCGCCTGATTTCTCTGCATCTGCCTCAGGGAAAGGTGTATGATAAGCTGCGAGGTGTTGAGAACGGCCACAACTGCAGCGATGGTCGCAGCGGGATCCATGATCGCAGTGCTGTGGCGTCCGCGCTGTCACTGATCAGAAAAGTGCGCGAACTGATTTCCCGCCGGCGCTTTCATGGAGGGAGGGAGGGCGTTAGTGACGGACGGATGACGACACTTTTTTTACCCAGAAGGCATTGGCGGCTCGACCCAGAATTCCAATGGCCAGCAGGGACTGCGGGAACTGTGGGATAGCTGCCCACAGTGCACCGCTTCCAATATCGACGCTCGCCCCGTTAGTGTGGACTCACAAAGTCGAATTACTCTCCTTAGTGTGGACACACACGTTCGACTTTGCAATATCGATTCCACATATTCGATTTAAGTGAAATCGAACTACCCTCGTAGTGTAGACATACCCTTAGAAGTTTTCATTCAGGCCCCTACATTTGTACCCTAAAGTTCAAAGTGGGGATACAGCCTTGACAAATGGTAATAAAGACACTTGTGGGAGGTTCCCCGGCAGACTGCCTGCTGCTTAATTCACAAAGAGGTCTGCCAGCCAGGGGTTGCAGGAACTGATGGGGGAGCCCATTCATAGTTAGAAATTTCAAAATGAACATTGCCAGCAATCTCTTAATGACACTTCATGCTTTAAATTGTTAGTGACAACACACTTTTATGTCTTGTCAGATATGTTAATATACAACATAGTTTTTACTATTTGCGAACATATTTTCCCATGTAATAACGCAATAAGATTGGATAAGAAATCA
>NW_020687349.1:0-1164 GCF_002925995.2 Terrapene triunguis | reverse complement strand
CCCTGGATCACCTCTAAGGCCTTTTAAAAATGTAGGGAAAACATTTGTTAGCCTCCAGTATAATAACTGATTCTGTGATTCTGTCAAACTAAGAGGATGCTGAAGTAAATTTCAAAAGAATTAATTTTTTTCTTGAAATTATTCATTTAAAATTGTTATTCACAAAGAGAAAACTTTCAGCTCTACTCCTCGTGTGGAGAAATAAAAGACACCCTGCAGCTATTCTGACTCCTTTTCCTGTATATTTCAGTGATGGAGAACCAGACTGAGATGAGCGAGTTCATCCTCCTGGGCCTGACCAACCTCCAGGAGCTGCGGTGCTTCCTCTTCATTCTCTTCCTGATGCTGTACTTGGCCAGCATGCTGGGGAATGGGGCCATCATGGCCATGGTAATGGCTGAACCCTGGCTTCATACCCCCATGTACTTCTTCTTGGGCAACCTCTCCTGTCTGGACATCTTCTACTCAACAGTCACCGTGCCTAAGATGCTGCCTGGTTTCCTCTCAGGGTACCAGACCATCTCCTTCACTGACTGCCTCTCCCAGCTTCATTTCTTCCACCTCCTGGGCAGCAGTGAGGTCATTCTTCTGGCTGTCATGGCCTATGACCGCTATGTGGCCATCTGCAACCCGCTTCGCTACATGCTGGTCATGAACCCACAGGTCTGCCTGCTCCTGGCAGCAGCCACCTGGACCACCGGCTTCACAGGGTCATGACCTCCAGTCTGCACTTCTGTGTTTCCCCTTTATTGTAATCATCAGCCCTCCCCTGGTGGGCAGTTCTGGTCTCAGTCTCAGCCCAATAATTGCCCTCTAATTTCCCTGCTAAATCCTCCCCCCCCATTTATGTTTACCCTCACTCATGACCATTGTTGCCATATAAGGGTTATTATTGAGCACTTAGCTATTTTTGTCAACGAATACCTGTAGGTTTGTGGTTTTGGGGTTTTCCGTCTGTGTCTTCCACTGGTAGCTTACCAGACAGACTTAATGTCAGATAGAGCCAGTCCCCCAGCCCCCCACAGCATCTTTCATCCTGAAGCTCACTGGGTTAAATTTTCAAAAGTGTCTAAATGATTTAGAAGCAAGAATCACATTGTTTTTAATTTAGGCTTGAATTTCTAAGTGCCCAAGTTAGATTTGAAAATTGGACGTAGGCTTTTA
>NW_020687348.1:0-5778 GCF_002925995.2 Terrapene triunguis | reverse complement strand
TTGTTGGGGACCCCCCCCGAGGCATAGCTACCAGGTAACTCGGGAGAGTGGAAGACCAAAGTGTCGATGAAGCTCTTTTGCTCTGGGCCTAGCGGAACCCCCAGACTCCATCTTGTGAGCTCTCACTTACTTCTGTGTGTAATGCTTACAGGCTACAGCAAAAATGTATTGGTCAGCGTTTTTAGCAGATGGCTTCAGTTTCACTCACACTAGCAGAAATAATAGAGATAAGAAAGAGGAATAGTTAGTTTTGCAGATGTCTAACTCAAGGCCGCAGAGACTGGGAAAGTTTTCTCACAGGCGTATGGGAACTTTTCTAATTGTAACGGCTAGAGAAGGGAGGGGTGGGAGGAATACTAGGGAGTTAACAGACAGAGGCTTACATAGAAACTGCTTGAAGTATAAAAAGGTAAAAGTTATTTGTATTTGTTGCACTGGATTTGAGACATGCTGGTCTCCTAGTGTCATTTCAGAGCTCTGGAATAAACTTGGCTTGCTTTCTCCCCTCGGTGTCTTTATTGGTGCTAAGCACACCGGGCCAACGGACCCTTTGATGTCCGCCTCGAGCCCCTCAGGCGGTGACAGTTTTGGCGCCCAACGTGGGGCTCGAGGCTGAAATTTAGCCTTGCCCGGATCCCTCCTGGTGGCCGACGGATTACGACGACGACCGACGCCCAGAGCGCTCACCGGTGACTTCATCGGGGGGCCTCGGCAGAGACGTGGTTTGCTCGACCCCGGAGGGCACAACGGTGCAACGCACACAGACAGTGGAGAAGCAGGGTGGGGAACCGGTCCCGTGGATAGAGCGACGGTGCAGAACCGGACCCTTGGATAAGGTAGGAACAGTCCAGTGGGGACTTTATCTGTTTTGACCTGGGGACGCCCAGAGTCTGCCTGTTTTGACCTGGGGACGCCCAGAGTCTCCCTCAGTATGGGGCAGGGACAGAGTACAGCCGGCAGGGGACAGTGTACACCCTTAGAATGCATTCTGGTGAACTGGAAGGTGTTTGGATCTGATCAGTTAATTAAAAGTAAATTGAAAAGGTTCTGTACAGTTGATTGGCCTCAGTACCAGCTGGAGTGCCAAGAAAGGTGGCCACCGGAAGGATCACTTAATTATAACACGATCCTTCAGTTGCTTTTGTTTTGTCAGAGAACAGGTAAATGGAATGAACATCTCTATGCGTATACGTTTATGGTGTTAAGAAATAGGACTGATATTTTGCTCAAGTGCCATTTGACTCCGACAGACTCGGTAGTATGTGCTGCTAAACCCCAGAACCCCCCCCCACTGTTGTAATGCCAGAATCGGTGTCCCCTTCGGCTCCTCCACCCCCACAGGCTTTAGAGAGTGCCCCCCCCGTGGGATTGTATCCGTTGATTACTGAGAGTGTGGTAGCTCGGCCAGGAACGCAAGAGCGGGCAGCACAGATAGTATCTGTATTTTCACACGTACCTTTTGACCCTGTACATTTGGCCGCTTTCAAGGCAGAGGCTGGAGAATTCTCAACGAATCCAAGCAAGTTCATTTCTATTTTTGAAGGGTGTCTAGCAAGTTATAAGCCTGATTGGGATGATTGTAATATACTTATGAGAACCCTGTTGTCTGAAGTGGAGCGGAATCAGGTTACAGCTAAGGCTAAGAAGAAGGAAGACAGAGAAGGCATTTAAGGTTTAAAAGGGAAAGCTATTGGACACCAGAGGTTGTATAGAGAGGAATCCTTAGAAGTGAGTGTGCTCGTCCTGGTTTGTTGCTTCAAAGTTCTGTACAGAAGTTATGTTACTGGAAAAGGTGTATGAGTGAAGAGTGGAAGGTTCCGTTGGAAGTTAGAAGAAGCCGAGAAAGGGAGAAGAGGAAAAAGCACGGAATGAGTTAACTGAGAGGAAAATACAGCTGGCCTCAGTCCAAGGTCAGTGTTCACAGCCAAGACTTTGCTGACAACCAAGAGGAAGGGGGGCTGAATGTGCCCAGGCTACTGTGAGATCAGCAAAATACTGCAAGGCATAATGAGGACAACAGAAGGGTTAAAAGGCAGTTTTGTTGGACAGTATTGGCTCAAGGATTTAAAAATTCCCCCACTCTGTTTTGACAGGCTTTGGTCAGAGACTTGGAGGAGTGGGATAGTTCAGACAAAGCCCTCTTGTTGCAATATGTAGATAATTTGTTAATTGCTGCTGTGGGTCTAATCCCTTGTCTCAAAGCTACTGTGAGTCTCCTAAACTTTATTGGACTGCGAGGATACAGGGTATCTCAAAGCAAAGCCCAAATTGCTCTTTCAGAGGTTCAATATCTGGGATTTCACATCAGGCAGGGAGAGAGACAGCTCTCAAACGAAAGGAAGAAGGCTATCTGCCAAGTTCCAATCCCCAGCAACCGCAAAAGGCTTAGGGCATTCCTGGGCATGGCAGGCTTTTGCAGAATATGGATTCCAGAGTTTGGACTGTGGGCTAAACCTCTGTATGAATGTGTTAAGGGAGCAGAACATGACCCCTTTCATTGGTCCCCAGAAGCAGACAGGGCATTTAAAATCTTGAAAAGGAAGCTAATGGAAGCTCCAGCCCTTGGCTTGCCCGATCTATCTAAGCCGTTCCAACTGTATGTGCATGAACGAAAAGGGGTAGCTTTGGGAATGCTTACCCAGCTATTAGGTGCCTGGAAGCGTCCTGTGGCATACTTTTCTAAACAACTGGATCAAGTTTCAAAGGGATGGCCAGCCTGTTTGAGGGCGGTCGCAGCTACGGCTCTAGTCTTGGGGGAAGCGGAGAAGCTGACAATGGGAGGAGCTGTGCAAGTGTATGTTCCTCATATGGTCCGTGCCTTGCTGGACACTAAGGGGGGTCTTTGGCTCACACAGGCTCGGGTTGCTCGGTACCAGGCGAAGCTGTTAGAGAATCCTGAAGTCACCCTGCAGATTTGTCCCTCCCTTAATCCAGCTACACTGCTGCCCGAGACAGAAAAGCAAGAACATGACTGTTTAGAAATCATAGATGTTCAGTATGCTAGCCGCCCAGATCTAAAAGATCAGCCACTCCCAAATGCTGACTTGGAATGGTATACAGATGGAAGTAGTACTGTTGTGAATGGGCAAAGGAGGGCTGGTTATGCCATTGTGTCTCTTCATGATACCGTGGAAGCTGAGAGTTTACCGGCAGGAACATCTGCCCAACTTGCTGAACTAGTGGCCCTGACTCGGGCACTCGAGCTGGCAAAAGCCAAACGGGTTAATATCTTTACTGACTCAAAGTATGCTTTTGGGGTATTGCATGCTCACGCTGGTTTATGGAAACAAAGGGGAATGCTAACAGCCCAAGGCTCTCCGGTCAAGCATGGGTCTCAAATTCTCCGACTTTTAGAGGCAGTACAACTCCCCTCAGCAGTAGCAGTGGTGCATTGCAAAGCCCATCAAAGGGAAGATCAAGATGTAACCAAGGGCAATGCCAGAGCAGACAGGGAAGCTAAGCGAGCTGCTACCCTGAAATCACCAACTGAGGAAAATGCCCAAATGCATGCCCTCATCCCATCAGTGGGTGAGCTTGCAGCCCCTCAGTACTCCCAAGAGGACAGAAACCTGGCTGACAGTCTCGGTCTCCAGGAAAAGGAGGGATGGCTTTGTTCCACAGAGGGAAAAATCCTCCTGCCCAAGGGCTTGATTCGATCAGTGTTGCAGAAACTGCATCAAACCACACACGCAGGCAGAGAGGCTCTCACCCAGCTCATGACTAAATATTTTCTAACCTCTGGACTTAAACCCCTAGCATCACAGGTACAAGCTGAATGTTTAATCTGCCAAAAGAATAACCCTCGAACAGGAGTAGCAGTGCCACCAGCCACCCTGGAACCTACCCCAGGCCCAGGATTGGTGTGGCAAATAGACTTTACTGAGTTTCCCAGGACCCAAGGATACAGGTACCTCCTTGTCTTAGTGGATCGATTCAGTGGATGGCCTGAGGCCTTCCCATGTCGCAACAACACTGCCAAGACAGTGGCTCTTAAGTTTGTCAAGGAGATCATTCCTCGCTCGGCCTTCCTCAGTGGATGGAATCTGATAATGGAACACACTTCACATCTCAAGTGGTTCAAAAGATAGCAAGTGCTCTGCAAATCCCCTAGAAACTCCACACACCCTGGCGACCACAAGCCAGTGGAGTAGTGGAACGCACAAATCAGACACTCAAGCGACACCTCTCAAAGGTCTGTCAGGAGGCCTCTCTTAAGTGGCCTGATGCCTTGCCCCTTGTGTTACTTCGCATTCGGGCTCTCCCTAAGGGTAGGATAGGGCTTAGTCCCTTCGAGATTATGTTTGGAAGAGCATGGCCTATGAATGGTACCCCAGTTCTGGCAGGGGAATGGGAAGTGGGGTGTGGTTTTTTGTCTCAGTATATGTGCTCTCTGTCTGCTGTTCTTTCTTCTCTTCACAGATACACCAAAGATTCACAGCCTCTTCTGCTGGATACTCCGGTCCACTCCCTGCAGCCTGGTGACTCCGTTCTCGTGCGGACCTGGAAGGACGAGCCTCTCCAAGAGAAGTGGAAGGGACCCCACACCGTCCTGCTTGTCACCCATACAGCGGCAAAGGTCGAAGGACACAAGAACTGGATTCATCACTCTCGACTGAAAGCAGTGCCCATTCCTAAACAGTGGACTGTCCAGCCTGCGGAGAAGACTGCTAACGACGATTTGGGACTTAAGCTGTTATTCAAAAGACAGTAAGGATCACTGGGAATGCGTTGTGATCTTTCTGAACAGTCACAACATACTCCTCGCGAGAACCCTGAACATTGGTTTTATTTTCTCACAGAAGGCGGACCTGGCCTGTGTATTTGGTCTTGTTATTTTTTGACTTGTTTAGTGTCAATAATTCTTATTGTACTCTGGGTATTTGGGTTGTGGTGATTACAATATGGGTTTAGGTTTAGGGTCTCTCACAGCATTTCTTTTTATCACAGAGGCAATTCTTCTGTTACCTACTGTTTCACCCACAGCGCATGCAGGATGGGGAGCCATCCCTGCAGATATGGCTACCAACACATATGAGGCCCTGAAAATTGCCTTTGCCCGTGAGTTCAATCTTTCCAACTGTTGGATATGTGCCCAGACTCCCCATCATTCAGCGGGATTGCCCTGGAGAGTAGTACCTCAAAATTGGTCAGACTTTTGTCAAAGGTGGATGGTTACTAGCAGTAGCACCTCTGACGATTTAAGTTTGCCTATGATACTCTAGCCATAGAGAAAAGCATAAGTTCTGAGCTGTACCAGCTTCGACTGCTGGCTTTACAGAACCGTCAGGCCCTAGATTATGTGTTAGCCTCACGAGGCGGGGTCTGTGCCCTTATTGGAGAAGAGTGTTGTACCTATGTCCCAGAGTTTTCACAGGACATTAACACGCACATCTTGTCAGCTGAACGGGCCTTTAATCAATGGAAGGCCCAGGAAGGGGAACCCACTATTTTGGATTCCCTTTGGGGTTGGATACCTGGTTTAGGGAAACTAGGAGATATAGGGGGAAGCATTGTTCACATCTTGCTCACAGGTGTTGTAATATGTTTTGTTCTTATTCTTTTGGTCATTTGCTGTAAAGTGCTCATATGTAAGATTTGTACCTCCCCCTCTCCAGAGGTTCCCTTATATCCTCTCATTGATGATCCTGATTGTATGGAGCTTAATCGCATTTTGTCTTTAGAGTATGAGAAAACTCTCACAAAGGTTTGTTGAGTGTTCTCAAAGGAGGGATTGTTGGGGACCCCCCCCGAGGCATAGCTACCAGGTAACTCGGGAGA
>NW_020687347.1:0-2187 GCF_002925995.2 Terrapene triunguis | reverse complement strand
TCTCCCATTGTGGGAGGTCCATCCAAAAATGTGGGGTTGAAATAGTGCTTGGACCCCACTGACATTAGATGCTGCCACTTTGGTCGTTGATGCTCCAGTTGGGTGGGGGGTGGGGAAGGCACCTCCTAGGGAGTCCAGGACAGTGTGTGTGGGTCTCTTTGCTATGAGCTGCTGAAGGAGTTGGGGGCTGAAGGCATCACTGAGAGGGGGGAGTGTGGGCCCAATCTGCCCTGGGTCCCGGAGGTGGGAAGGGGGCACATTGCCCCACCATGCTCCTGTCCTTTCCCCAAGTGGCAGCACGCGTCACCCTGTCCCCTTCTCTCCCTGGTGCAGGGACCCCCAGGGACTCAGAGGAGGAGGAGGAGGAATGGGTGGACGTGGCCACAGAGGAGTCTGCTCTCAAAAACATCTGAGAGCAGCTCCAGATCCACCCAGCCCTAATGGGGACCTTTCTCTACCATGATCTGGGACCCCCAAGATGGGGGTATTTGTCACAAACCAGCTGAGTCTCCTCCCGCCACAGGTACTGTCCCAGGTCCTGACCCTGCTTGTGTAGGAGTTGTGGGTGATTTGGACAATGGGCGAGTCCCCACTATCCCCCATTCAGGCCTGAGTCCTGCAGCTGGTGTGGGTGGGGCAGGGAGGTCCCTGGCTAATTGACTCTCTCTCCCCTAACCCCACTCCTGGTGGGTGCAGGATGAGGCCTAGCAGCTCATGTTCCTGCCCGCCATCCACCTGAGTGTCTCCCTGCACAGCAGAGAGGGCAGGACACATTGGAGCCGCACTGCTGCAAGGCGGCTGTGGTGGAGAGGATTGTGGTGAGTGAGACGCGGTGCCCAGCAGCTGGAGGGAGGCCAGAGACATGGGAGGGGCAGGGGTCTCCCCGGGCCAATGGATGGGGGATGGCTGGTGCTGGAGGGGCAGCTGAGGGCAGGGATTGCTGGGGCTGAAGCTTGGGGAGAAGAGACAGGAGAAATTCTGAGATTGGTCACTAGTGGGCAGGAATCGGAGGAGCGGGAGGCAGGTGCGGGGATCCTGCTGGCTGTGTGGGGTGCTGCCTGTGTAATCTCCTCACTAGCAAGTGTCAGTGAGGCCAGAATGTCACATGCTACTTTGTCTCCTTTGGGTCTCACAGGAGCTCATTGAGGCGCTGCCTGATAACTCTCCACCCAGCGGCGTCCTCGCTAACTCCCTGATTGCTGTGGGCAACCTCAGGTACCGAGACCCTCCCGCCCGGTTCCCCTAACCCCGGTGCTGCTCAGGCCCAGGGCTGGGAGTCACTGCCCCTCCCACTCCCAGCTCACCTCCCAAGGGTGACACCTGTGGCAGAGGTGGTGGGAAGGTTCACTCTCTCCTGGCTGGGCTGTTCTTTTCACTCCAGTAACATTGCAATGGCTTTGAGGAGAGGCTCACTGCCAGGATCAGATACAGGAGGGGCAGCAGGGTCCAGGGAACAGGCGCTATTCCTGCCCTGCCACTGTGTGTCTGGGAAACCTTGGCCTTATCATTGGTGCCTCAGTTTCCATTTTGGCCAGCCTCTGCCTAGTTCCCTGCAGCTTCGCGGCCGTGTTGGTGCCAGTCCCACCCCCGCACTGCACAGTCTAATACCGGCTCCTCTCTCTTCCCAGCACCATGACACCTGCCCTTGAGCCAGAGCTAGAGACCCATCTCCGAGCTGCCCTTCATGCTGTCTTCACCCTGGGCACGCAGAAGGACACCACCCAAGTCCAGGTAGATCATGCTAAAGTCATGGATTGAAGAGCCAGCTGTCATCCTGCCATGAATCCTGGCTAATTGCCAGCAGTGGGTTGTGAATGCGAGAGGCCAAGATATGTTTTGGGGGGTCTCACCAGTGCTTCCCAGGGACCCCTCTTCCCATCCCGTGGCAGGTGTAGCCCCACTTTTCCTAACTCTGAGCCATGGCTCTCCCTTGCTTTGCAGGATCTTCATAGGGTCTTGCCACAACTTGTGGATGCCATGCTGGGGAACCTGCTGGCAGAGTCCCCAGACACCGACAGGCTCCACTGCATCTTGGAGGTGAGCCCGATGAGAGGGGTGGGGGCAATTTTTCCTTCACTCTTAGATCCATTTTCCAGTCTGTCCTCCTAGCTGGGTCCCCAGTAGCCCGTCCTCGGTCAGGGCAGTCAGTGCAATGCAGTGTCAGGCCCTTCCTCCTTGAAGGTCAGG
>NW_020687346.1:0-2095 GCF_002925995.2 Terrapene triunguis | reverse complement strand
TTGTATTGCTTATGTATATTTTACAGGGCTTATGTAGATTTTCACAAATTTAAGAACATATTGCTGGTGTAGGGAGTTTTTCTCTTCATGGATTCTGGCTGGCTGTTCTTAGTGTGCACCACCATATGGCTTAGCTGTCTGTGCGGTTTTCCAGAAATTCTCAGTTCCAAATGGTTGGAGAAATTGGTTGAGGTGTGCAGCAATGCATGTTAGCATTACTTTTTAAACATTGTATCCATTACAATTCTCTAAAAATATCTCTAGCTGCAATTTTTTTTGAAAGAGCAAGAAATTCATGCTTACTAGGATTCATGTTTAAGGATATGTTTTTTACTGAAATACTTTTACCAATAAACCAAACACAACACAAACAAATAAATATCTGTTGTTGACTTAACAGTGTTTGTATTTAAAAAGAACTCAAAATCAAATGAATTTATTAAAGTTTAAATTCTTTTCAGACAGTACACCTGCAATTGCACTCCCTGTTAATTTTTGTGCTGTTTATTATCACATTTCCCATGATTTTTAAATGTTTTTGCTCCTCTCTTGCTGTGTGAAAGACCCATGTAAACAACTGGAAATAACTTGAAGACCTGATTCTAAGTACACTTACTCATGTTCCTAACCTTACAACAGTGAGTAATCCCATTGAGGTCAATGGTACTATCACATGTAGACAGTTATGCATGTGCATGAGGGTCTTTAGAATTAAGGAAGCGCAATAGTGCCACTGAATGTACAGAAAATGCTGGGAAAGACACACAAAAAATCCCATTCATTTAAATCAAGATAAACTATTTACTAAAGTACTTATTCTTTTCAGATACAATGATTTTAGTGTTACTTGCAGCAATAGCAAATAAGAACACATATTTTTGGTTAATTGTGTCCCTTTAATATAGGGGTGGGCAAACTTTTTGGCCTGAGGGCCCCATCGGGGTTGCAAAATTGTATGGAGGGCTGGGTAAGGAAGGATGTGCCTCCCCAAACAGCCTGGCCCCCCGCCCCCATCCGCCTCCTCCCACTTCCCGCCCCCTGACTGCCCCCCTCAAAACTCCCAACCCTTCCAACCCCCCCGCTCTTTGTCCCCTGACCGCCCCCTCCCAGGACTCCCTGCACCTAACTGCCCCCCTAGGACCCCTCCCCCTATCCAAACCCGCCTGTTCCCCGTCCCCTGACCATTCCCCCCCCCGAACCTCCACACCATCCAACCACCTCCCCCCCCGTCCCCTGACAGGCCCCCCGGGACTCCCACGTCTATCCAACCCCCCACCCCCGTTCCATGCCGCCTGACCACCCCACCCCAAAACCTCTGCCCCATCCAACTGCCCCCTGTTCCCTGTCCCCTGACTGTCCCCCAGGGCCCACTGCCCATTATCCAACCTCCCTGCCCCCTTACCATGCTGCTCAGAGCAGCAGGACTGAAAGTCGCGCCGACTGGCCAGAGCCAGCCATGCTGCCCGCGCGGCAGCATGGCTGCAGGGGAAGGGGGGACAGCAGGGGACAGGACGGCAGCTAGCCTCCCCGGCCGGTAGCTCAAGTGCTGGGCAGGACGGTCCTGCGGGCCGGATGTAGCTTGCCCACCTCTGCTTTAATATAACTGAGACTGTCACTCTTTTTACCTTGCAGGTTATTTATGTAGCCAGAAACCCGAAGGATGTTGTGGTTTCCTATTTTCATTTTTCCAAGTTTTCAGTCATGCTTGAGACAATACCAGATTTTAATATTTTTCTGGAGAGGTTTTTAGCTGGGAAAGGTAAGGTTTCATTTACTGCTAAAAGGCTAAGCCCTGCTCACTGACCACAGCCCGAATAAACTATCTGAGTGGGTAAATTACGTAGAAGATGGAGCTGGTCAAAATCCTGGGCCCCACCTCACAACCTGGGGTCTAAGGTGGCAGTATTATTCACAGCTCATAATAGAGATTTTGTGCAAAGGTAGTCCAGGGGAACTGTATAGGCACATGCATTGCACCAATAAAGTGCACGTTGCCTCATGTATCTCAATCGGGTGTTTGTTCTGAAACCTTACAATGACTATGTCTGTACATTTCAACTCCACTTAGGTGCTCAGATAACACAGGTGAGGAGAT
>NW_020687345.1:0-5225 GCF_002925995.2 Terrapene triunguis | reverse complement strand
ACTGGGAGACAACAGAGACTGTGTGAGGGAGGGCTGCTTCTCCTCACCTCCCTTGCTGGCTTATGATGAAAATGGCTCAGTAGACTGTGACCCTTGCCTCTAGAGCGAGAAGGGCTATGTGGAGGGTCACAGTGAGTCTCTGAGGCTAGCAAAATCCGCCAGGAAACGCAGGACCCACAGAGTCAAGGACAGAACTTTGTCACAACTGGTGTCAGGGGTGGGATCATCATTCACACTGCGGCGGAAGAAAGAGGTTAAAAAAAAAAGTGCACTGGGATTTTGGATTTGTTTTTGTTTTTTTTGGTTTGCTTTGTATCACAATGGAGGAGGTGGTAAGAGCTCTGGTACAAGCCACTGCAGCCCAGCAGGAGGCCACCCGGGTTCAGGCAATGGCGCAACATGGGTCCATGCGGCTACAGCAAGAAACCAATCAATTATTAATGGGCCAGGCAACCCAAGATCGTGCCCTCTTGCGAGAGGTAGTTGACCAGCTGAAGATCCTCATCACCCAGGCCCGGGGGTCAGATGGGACGTGAACCCTGAAGGCCACTGGTTGTCTGCCAAAGATGACGTCAGAAGATGACGTAGAGGCATATCTCCTCTCATTTGAAAGGACTGCTCAGCATGCGAAGTGGCCCCAGGAGCAGTGGCCCAGCATTCTCACCCCTTTTTTGTGCGGAGAGGCCCAGAAGGCCTACTTTGACTTGCCTGCCATGGACGCCACTGACTATACCCGACTGAAGGCAGAGATCCTAGCACGATCGGGGTGATGGCCACAGTACGGGCCCAGAGGTTCATGGAGTGGAAGTACCAGGAGAACAAACCCCCGAGGTCCCAGCTATTCAACCTCATACACCTCGCATGGAAGTGGTTACAGCCCGAGGTGTGCAGCCCAGAGGAGATTTTGGAAACCCTGGTCATAGACCATTACATGCGAGGACTGCCACCAGATCTCCGCAAATAGGTAGGCCAGAACGATCAATCCACCTATGATGAGATGATCACGCTGGTAGAAAGACGCATGACAGCCAGGGAATTGACCCAACTACCCAAGGAAGGCCCCTTTCGAAGCAAGCACCCGACCCCAACCCTGGAAGGTGGGACAGCCAAACCCCTGGGGAGTCCTAGGTGGAGGAAGGGGGGGCTGAAAACCAGCAGGGACCCCAGAAGGAAGGGATTGGCCTGAGTGGGGGGGAAACCCTGGGACTAAACCCCCTAAACTCCGTGATAAGGCAGTGATTAGAAACAATTATAGATGTTATGCATGTGGGGAGTGGGGACACATAGCAACACAGTGTCCCAGCACCGAGGAGCCTATGTAATGCAACTTGGGGGATTGGGAGATCCTGTGCTCCCTTATCCACCTTGCAGGCATCGCATTAGCCCCGCATAACTACACCAGCCCGGTGAAGATAAATGGAGCAGAGACTACAGCGCTTGTGGACTCGGGGAGTGCCATCACCCTTATATCGGGTAAGCTGGTAAAAAGTAGTCAGCTGCTACAAGCCAAACGTGTAGCAGTGACGTGTGTGCATGGTGCCGTGAGCCATTACCCCACCATCCCAGTGGAGATAGAAGTTCAGGGGAACCCCATTGAGGTGACAGTGGGCGTAGTTCCTAAACTCCCATATTCTGTAGTCATTGGGAGGGATTATCCAGGGTTTGATAATTTACTCCCCCCGGAGAGGCTGGAGGGAAGTGGGGACCCTGATGGCAGCGAATCATCATTGGGGGAATGTCAACTCCCAATGTTCGCTGAGATTTCTCGGGATCTATTCTCAGCCCCCAAAAAGGCCCGGAAGACAAAACAAAGAGGAAGGCTGCGAAGGCCTTGAGAACCCGGATCCTGACCCAGGGCCAGAAGACCGCCCTAGTAGGCAGATGGACATGAGCAGCCATCAGAGAAACTACCACCATGGAAGGTGAGCAAGAGGCTGGCCCCAGCCATGACAGCGGTGAGCCGTTGGAAGAAGCAGAAGCCGGCCCCTGGGAGCTCAGGCAGGTTAGTCCCGGGAGAGAGACTTTCGGGCGGGACCAGGCAGAGGACCCTAGATATGATAACATCAGGAAAGAGGTGGCTGAGATAGATGGGATACCAGTGGAGGGGAAGGTCCGGGGTCCAGGACCTTACTTTATAGTGAAGAAAGATCTCCTGTACCGCGTGGTGCAAATGCAGGAGCAGGAGATGCATCAACTTCTGGTGCCACGAAAACATCAAAAAGCCATACTGAGCCTCGCCCACAGTCACCTGTTTGGAGGACACCTAGGGGTAGAGAAAACCCAGGCACGGATCCTGCGGAGGTTCTTCTGGCCAGGAGTACATGAAGATGTCCGGCGATACTGCACTTCTTGTCCAGAGTGTCAGCTACATAGCCCTCGCCTGCACTTGCGGGCCCCTTTGATACCTCTTCCAATAATGGAGGTACCATTTGAACGCATAGCCATGGATCTGATTGGGCCCCTAGAGAAGACAGCTCGGGGCCACCAACATGTGCTTGTTGTACTAGACTATGCAACCTGATACCCGGAAGCCGTCCCCCTACGCAACACAGCTTCCAAGACAATAGCTAAGGAGCTAGTACAGATCTTTTCCCGGGTTGGGCTACCCAAGGAGATCCTGACTGATCAAGGGACACCTTTCGTGTCCAAGTTGATGAAAGATCTCTGTTCATTACTCCATGTACAAGCCTTACGGACCTCTGTATACCACCCACAAACAGACGGCCTTGTGGAAAGGTTCAATAGGACCCTCAAGGCCATGATCAGGAAAGTGATGAGCCGGGATGGGAAAGATTGGGATACCCTATTGCCTTACCTCATGTTCGCCATCCGGGAAGTCCCACAAGCCTCCACAGGTTTCTCTCCGTTCGAACTACTATATGGCCGCCACCCTCAGGGCATATTGGATATAGCCAGAGAAGCCTGGGAAGAGGAGCTAAATCCCGGAAGGAACATAGTCGAGCATGTACTGCAGATGAGGGATCGGATAGACCGAGTTACACCCATTGTACGGGAACACTTGGAGAAAGCACAGGAGACCCAACGAACCCATTATAACCACCAAGCAAAGCTTTGACGGTTCCAACCAGGGGATTGAGTGATGGTCCTGGTGCCCACAGCAGAAAGTAAGCTGTTGGCCCAGTGGCAGGGACCCTACGAAGTGATCAAAGACATGGGAGAAGTGAACTATAAGGTGCGGCAGCCAGGCTGCAGGAAACCGGAGCAAATTTACCCATCAATCTTTTAAAACCTTGGCATGATCGAGAGGCATGCTTAGTCACCCAGGAGACCCTTCCCCAGGAGGATAACTTACACGAGCAAGTGAGGATGTCACCCGACTTGACGCCGATCCAAAAGATCGAGGCAGCCGACATGATTAATCGCAACCGAGATGTGTTCTCTACAAAACCGGGGTGGACGACTGAGACCTATCACCATATCCACGTGATCCCCGGAGCCAAGGTAACATTGAGACCTTACCGAATTCCAGCAGCCAAAAGAGAAGAAATCAAGACCGAAGTAAAGAAAATATTAGAATTAGGGGTTATTGAAGAATCTTACAGTCAGTGGTGCAGTCCAATCGTTCTAGTGCCTAAACCTGATGGTACCATGAGATTCTGTAATGACTTTCGCCGATTGAATGAAGTATCCCAATTTGATGCATACCCCATACCACGCATTGACGAACTGGTTGACCAACTGGGTAGTGCCCGATTCTTGACTACACTGGATCTGATGAAAGGGTATTGGCAGATTCCCCTGACCAAAGAAACTAAAGAAAAGACAGCGTTCTCCACCCCAGATGGGCTATTCCAGTACACAGTCCTCCCTTTTGGGCTACATGGGGCCCTGGCCACATTCCAGCGTCTCATGGATAAGCTGCTGCGCCCCCATACTAGTTATGCAGCCGCATACCTAGATGATGTCATCATCCATATGCCAGACTGGGGAACCCACTTGGAGAAAGTTGAGGCAGTACTACGCACCTTAAGGCGGGCTGGCCTCACCGCTAATCCCGCTAAATGCGCCATAGGGCTAGCAGAGGCTAGGTACCTGGGATATATTGTAGGCAGGGGCATAGTGAAGCCCCAAACGAATAAGCTAGAGGCAATTCAAAACTGGCCCCGGCCGACCCGAAAGAAGCAGGGCTGTGCGTTCTTAGGCGTGGTAGGCTACTCTCGACATTTTATTCCCCACTTCGCCAGTAGGGCAAGTCCACTAACGGACCTGGTGAAGGCCCGAGGTCCAGACATGGTGAAGTGGACCGACGCAGCAGAGGGGGCATTCATAGACCTTCGGACGGCCCTCTGTAATGACCCCATGCTCATAGCCCCGGACTTTAACAAGGAATTTATTTTACAGACAGATGCTTCCGAGGTGGGGTTGGGGGCAGTTCTGTCGCAAATGGTTGGAGAAGAACACCCAATCCTCTACCTAAGCAGAAAGCTGCTCCCAAGAGAACAGAAGTACGCAGTAGTAGAGAGAGAATGCCTTGCTGTCAAATGGGCCATGGAGACACTGCGTTATTACTTCTTAGGCCGGCGATTTACTCTTGTGACGGACCATGCACCCCTCCAGTGGATGCAGCAAAATAAGGAAAAGAATGCAAGGGTCACCAGGTGGTTCTTATCCCTCCAACCATTCCAGTTCCACATACGGCATAGGGCTGGATGCCACCACGGCAACGCTGATGGTCTATCACGAGCACACTGCCTGGCGTCCCAAGTTGCCCAACTCTATGGTGTTGAGTGGGGGTGAGGGGGGCATATGTGATGGGGCAAGGGCAGATGGCTACAGTAAAGTAGTGAGGAACAGGTATGTTAGCCCCAGGCTAAACAAATCCCTGGTACCATGGTAACCAGTTGCTCCAGGTTAATCAAGACACCTGGAACCAATTAAGATCCTTCTAGAAGGCAGTGGAGACAGCTAGATTGATTGGGACACCTGAAACCAATCAAGGGCTGGCTTGAACTAGTTAAAAGCCTCCCAGTTAGTCAGTGAGGTGTGGGTGTCAGGAGCTAGGCTGTTGGAGGATCGAAGCAATAAAAAGCTGTATCAGGTGCAAGGAAGGAGGACCTGAGGTAATTGTGAAGAAGATATTGAGTGGGGGGGTGCTGTGGGGAAGTGGCCCAGGGAATTGTACACATCCTATTTCCAAAAAGTCAGCTTCCATAGCTGCTAATTTTAGGGTCCCTGGGCTGGAGCCCGGAGTAGAGGGTGGGCCC
>NW_020687344.1:0-1493 GCF_002925995.2 Terrapene triunguis | reverse complement strand
TTACATCCAGAGTGACCTCAAAGAGGTCACTTAGCCACTTTATGCCATATTTTCCCATCTGTAAAATGGAGGTGATAACACTTGTTTTCTAAGACTGGTGTTGTGAGGATGAATTAGCTAATAATTGCTAAGCGCTTATCTACAACTCTTTCCTAGAGTTAAAACTCAAATCTGTTATGTTGCAGCTAATTTTGAAATCCTTCCATCCCTTGTTAATTTCGTTACAGGTCGGAGGATTTGTGCAGGTGAGAATCTTGCCAAAATGGAGCTCTTCCTCTTCTTTACAAGCCTCCTGCAGAGGTTCACTTTCCATCCTCCTCCTGGCGTTACCAGCTCAGACCTGGACCTCACCCCAGCAGTTGGGTTTACCACGCCCCCAATGCCCCATAAGATCTGTGCTGTGCCATGCAGATAAACTACCGCTTCTTGGGAAAGTCACACAAATTCAACCTCACTTCATCCTACTCCTTATCCCTCCCAGATACAGCCAGCTACATGTGACCTATCTTTATTTGCAGTACCTATAGATATCTTAACAGTATTATACTCTATGCCTTGGAGACCACTGTAACCTGCTAATTTCTACCAGAAAACAATAAAACATATATAACTCTTGCAATGTTGTGAAAGATCCATTTCCAACCCTGAGCACATGGCCATTTCTTCAAACCAGCAATCATTGTTACCCAGAGCTGTAGGTATTATTCAGCCATTTTAAAATATTTCACCCCAGTCCCAAGTGTAACTGGGCATGTTGCCCATAGGCTGGAGTGCCTGGGCCCAAGACAACCCTGATTACAAGATGAGCCCCACCGAAGAGGAATCAGGTGATTCCAATATAAAGGCAGCAAGACGCTGTAGTGGTGCCTGTTGTACTTTCTGTTTGGAAGCCAGCTGGGGCTGGTGGAAGGAGCTGCTCTGAGGAGCAAGTTGGGCTTCTGCAGAGCCCTAGCCAGATAGAGCCTGTGACTGGCTGTTAAAGAAGGGAAGATGAGCTGAAAAACTGTGTGTATGTTTGAGTTGTGGTTTTTTTGGCAGACTGTTGCCAGCCTGAGGAGAACTAGTGAAGAGTCAATTAAAGGCTTGAGTTTAGAAGGTCACTGGGGAGTGTGTGAGTTTTTAAAGGGGCCGGGATGAAGGGGAAATAGAGGCAAGGTAGCTACATAGGCAACCCTAGCCATGAGGGGGCACTTGGGAGGCAGTAAACAGACACGTGCTGCAGCAAGATCTAATAATCCTGTATTACAATAGATGAAAGCTACTCTATAAATGTATCAGTTTAGAGGGAATATATGGGCCCAAAGAGTCACAGGTGTTAACTTGCTCCAATCACTGTCCAATATTATATGGTGTTAAATGCGGTTTGGCATTTGTTATACAGAGGCCTCAGCCTGTTTAGTACCATGGCAAACACACACTTTTAAGTCTTTTATTAAAGATAAGGAAAAACCATTAATACATTACAATTCAAATGCTTTAAGTAAGGTTTATTT
>NW_020687343.1:0-6978 GCF_002925995.2 Terrapene triunguis | reverse complement strand
ATAGTGTGAGCCCGTTAATCAATAAATTGGTGTCTGGTCTCTAACAGATTGTAAGCCCATACCAACTCCGCACGAACTCGGGTGCTGGAAAGGTGAATAAGGACTTGCTTTTTACCTAACAATTTGGGGGCTCGTCCGGGATTTCCTTCTGGTGCGGTGCCTCTGTCCAGTGGTCAGACCACTCATATACGAATTGGCAGGCGCCACGGGAGATTTCTCCCAGCCAATTCAATATTAAGGGGTCGTGTACTGGACAGCAGGATAAACGCCAGTTGGAGGGCTCCTGTCAGACACCATGGGTCAAGGGACTAGCGTGCCTCTTGAGAGTCCGCTGGGGATTGTAAATAAGTTATGGAACGAAGGGAAACTCCCAGTACAGACAGGAATGTCTAGGAGGAAGTTGTACACACTGTGTGTAAGGAATTGGACTGGGTATACCACGGTATTGGCCGACCCGGAGATGAGGTGGCCTTCGTATGGCTCTTTCGAACAGGCTGCCTTAAAAGGAGTAAGGAGCCAGATCGAAAAAGACCATCCGGGACAGTTATGTTACTGGTTTTGTTGGGACACAGCAGCAGAGCTGTGGAAATCTTTAAAAATTATGGCAGTCAGGTATTCTCCCGAGAGGGAACCCCCTCCATGTTATTTCAATGAAGGGTGTAAACCACGGCGTGTTTTAACTCGTCAGTTGGTCCCCACTGCCCCTGCCCCTATTCCTCCGCAGGGGGACTCTCTCCAGGGCGCAGAGGGGAATCTGCAGGACTCCGGATCGGAATCTCTGCAGAGGGATAAGGGGGAAATGGAAGGGCACACCTCGGGAGGAGTAATTACTAGGGAAAAGATCAAGCAGATGCAGCAGGTTGCATACCCCTCCCCTGAGGATAGCCCAGAGGCTGCCTCCGCCAAACCTTTTGTGAGTGATAAAGGTGTAAGTAGAGAAATGCCTTTACAGGTGCATGACCAACCTTTTGTGAACAATAATGGCCAGTTACAACATACTAATATTGTGGAATATAAAGGATGGCTAGAATGGGACTTGAAAGAGTGGGGACGGTTGTCAGAGTCCTTTGGGGAAAATCCCCGAAAGATCACAGAACTTTTAAAAAGATTGTTTTCAAGTCATAATCCTACTTATACGGATGTAGATCAGTTGTTAAGTAGAGTTTTGACCGGAGAGGAACGTAGTAGATTGTGGATGGCAGAAAGGACATGGGGGAATAGCGATGCGGTTAATACTACTTGGATGGATAGGCGGGATCAAGCCGCTGGCTGGAATCCCCTAGACTGGAGTCAGCCAAGGCTGACTCAGCTGCGAACAGATCAAGAGCGATTGTTAAAGAGACTCAAAGAAATGGCTCGCCGCTCGCCTAATCAGGCTAAGTTCATGCAGATTCGGCAGGAATCTGATGAGCCACCCAGAAAGTTCTGGTCAAGGTTATTGGAGGGGGCCCGAATGTTCACTCAGATGGATCCTGAGAGAGAAGCAGACCACCCTACTCTTATTTCGTTTTTTGTGAATCAGTCAGTGCCCCCTGTAAGGAATTATTTCTTAAAGTTTCGCCCTGGTTGGGGAGGTAAGTCAGTCACTTCAGTGTTGGACGTAGCTGATTTTGCATGGAAGAAAAAAAGGAAAAGTAGTAAAAAAAAAGAGAAAAAGGAAGAATATAAGTTAATGGCTTTAGCTTTTCGCGGCGGTGTTCGAGGCAGAGGCCGTGGCCGTGGCAGGGAATTTCAGGGCGCTCGGGGAAGAGGGTCCTGGCAACCCCAGCCACCAGGAAATTGTTTTCAGTGCGGACAGCCCGGTCACTTTAAACGTGAATGCCCCTGGGGACGCCCAGAGGGTCTGGTCGCACCCGCAGATACTTACACCAGGGACAAATACACCCCTGCACCACCAGCTCAGCCCGTTCCCCAGGCCTGGATCAACTACAGGCAACAGCAGCAGCTGCAGCAAACTCAGCCTCCTCAATAACGGTACCCCGGGGGCAAAGGCAAACAATGTGATGGTCTTATTTCCTTAATGTCTTTAGCTGGCTCCTTCCTCACTTTCTCCCCTCCCAGCAAAGAGCCTCGTCTAACCCTTTCAGTCCAAGGGCTGCCTGTCTCTTTCCTCATTGATACTGGAGCTACTTTCTCTCTTTTAAATCATGCCCCCTCTCCCTGGCTATCCTCTAAGGTTAAAACTGCAACTGGGGTGGAGGGCAACCCACAGTCTCTGGGACTCACTTTGCCTCTAAATGTTATTTATGCTGATAAATGTTTTTCTCACCGTTTTCTTTTTTCCCCAGCTTGTCCGATCCCTTTGATGGGCCGGAATTTACTCTGTAAGCTTGAGGCTACTTTAACCTGCACTCCTGAAGGGGTAGGATTATTGATAACAGTATTAGAAGATTCGGCCCCAACTCAGGGTAATTGGGAAACCCCCTCCTCTCTCTCCCCTGACCTCACTGACTTGCCTTTAACCCTCTGGGGAATTTCTGACACTAATGTTGGCCTGCTCCTTTCGGCAGAGCCAGTAAGGATTCAAGTGAAGCCCTCCTTAACCCCCCCGTCAGTCCCTCAATACCCCCTGTCGCTGGAAGCCCGGGAGGGCATCCGCCCCATTATCGAGGAATTCATTGCACAAAAGCTAGTCCGCCCTCAGCGCACTCCCTGTAACACCCCTATACTGCCTGTCAAAAAGCCTCCTAAAAAGGACGGAGACCCTATTCGTTGGCGCTTTGTACAGGATCTACGGGTTGTTAATCAGTATGTGGTCCCTCTTCATGCAGTAGTTCCTAATCCAGCTACTATCATCAGCCAAATCCCCTGGAATGCTGAGTGGTTCACTGTTATTGACTTAAAATCAGCCTTTTTCAGCATTCCTGTGCACCCAGACTCTCAGTATCTCTTTGGTTTCACCTGGGAGGAACAAAGTTATGTCTGGCAACGACTTCCTCAAGGCTACAGAGACAGCCCCACGATTTTCAGCCAATGCCTCCGCCACGACTTGAAAGGCTTCACCAGTCCGCAGGGATCCACGTTAGTCCTATACGTAGATGACATCCTATTAGGTAACCGCGAAGAAGCTGCCCTCCGCATCAATGGTAAGGCACTTTTATTATACCTACACACCAGAGGCCACAAGGTAGACCCTAACAAGATTCAGTGGGTCTCACAGAAGGTCCGATATCTGGGCTTCCTGTTAACCCCAGAGGGGAGACAAATGGACCCAGTCCGCATAAAGACTATCCAAAACTGCCCTCTGCCAAACACCAAGAAACAACTTCGAGGTTTCTTAGGATTAATTGGCTTCTGTCGCCCCTGGTTGCCGTCCTGCGGGGAGTTAAGCAAACCGCTCCACCGACTCACTGCTAACCTTGCTCCTGACCCTTTGCAGTGGTCCCCGGACACGATCCAAGCCTTTCAGTTACTCAAGGACAGTGTGGCCTCCTCCATGTCTCTCCGCCCCCCCAATTACAGCAAACCCTTTCACCTTTTTGTCCACGAAAGGGGCGAAATTGCTAGTGGCGTCCTTACCCAGCTGAGCGGGCCCCACCATTTCCCACTTGCTTTTTACTCTCAGCAGATCGACCCTGTCGCTCAGGAAACCCCATCCTGCACCCGGACTCTGGCAGCAGCTGCCCTGCTGATCACAAAGGCAAAGAGCCTAACCCTGGGTCATTTTACCACGGTTTGGACCTCTCATGCCTTGTCAGCCCTTCTGCGTAGGGGCACAACCCAAGTCTTTTCGGCCCATCGTCAGCAACAGCTAGAGGCCGAACTCTTAGAAGATACTAACCTAATTTTTAAAAGGTGTGGGCCCCTTAATCCAGCTACCTTGCTTCCTGACCTGCCAGTCCTCCAGGATCAGCACGACTGTGTGGAAGTAGTTTATAGCATCTTACAGATAAGGAACAACCTGTTTGACGTGCCACTGGACAACCCTGATTGCATCCTCTTCTCGGACGGAAGCTCCTTCTATGTTGATGGCAAGCGTTTCACCGGTTATGCAGTCACCTCTGAATGGGACATTCAAGAGGCCGCCTCACTGCCAGGCAACTGGGGAGCCCAAGCCGCCGAACTCTATGCCCTGGCCCAAGCTTGCCAGTTGGCCGCTGGTAAAACCGTTACCATTTTTACAGATAGCAAGTATGCTTTTGGAGTTGTGCATTGTCACATCCACCTCTGAAAGTTTCGAGGTTTCCAGACAGCTGCCGGTAAACCCATTCAGCACCTCCCCCTCATCCACAAGCTTTTGGACGCCCTCCAAGAACCCTCGGTCCTGGCTGTAGTTCACTGCCGGGCCCATACTAAAGATAATAGCCCCGTCACCCGTGGGAATGCCCTGGCTGACGCCTCCGCCAAAACAGCTGCCGTCTTACCCTTAGCCATGCCCACGTTGGCTATTGCAGCCTCCTCCTTTACTCCACCGCACCCCGTACCAGTACCCGCTGCTGAACTACAGTCGTGAAAAAGCCTCGGAGCCACTCTGGTCAAAGGGACCTGGCTTATGCCGAATGGCCGAGCCTGCCTCCCTCGCTCCACATACCCCGTGGCAGTTCGCTGGCACCATGATAAGGGGGGTCACTACGGCACGCACGCCCTTGTGGACACCATCACTCGCTTTTGGTATGCTCCAGGCATTCAACCCTACTGCCTGTCAATAGTAAAAGCATGCAGCACATGTCAGCGTAATGGACCTGCTCCGCCTCTTAACAAAATTAAGGGTGGAAAACCTCCGCCTGCTGCTCCATTTCAACATCTTCAAATTAACTTTGCAGATATGCCAAAGGCTTTTGGAAAAAAGCACCTCCTTGTTTTGGTTTGCCCTCTGACTTCCTGGGTCGAAGCTTTTCCTACTGCTAATTGTACTGCTGCCACAGTGGCGAAAATTCTCCTTAGAAATATTGTACCCCGTTTTGGCATCCCTCTCGTGCTTGACTCAGATCGCGGACCTCACTTTACTGGTCATGTCCTTGGCCGTTTAAAACAAGGACTGGGCATTTCACATTCCTTTCATACACCCTACCACCCCCAGTCTAGCGGGAAAGTTGAGCGTATAAATAGGAAGCTTAAGTTTACATTGGCTAAATACTGTCAGGAAACAGGGTTAAAGTGGCCTCAGGTACTTCCCTTGGTCCTGTTTCACCTTTGTACTCGCCCAACCCGTGTATTGGGATTATCCCCCTTTGAACTGCTCTATGGACACCCCCCTTTCAAAGGCGGGGCGCTACCACGTGCTGATGTTTCACTATTGGGAGGGGATCATATGACCGCGTGCCAGTTTCTCTCCCTACAGGCTCGCCTCCGTACCCTTTGGAAAGCCTCGCAGTTTTCCCAGACCGTGCCGCTGAAAGAACAGATCCACCCGTTCCAACCAGGGGACTTCGTCTGGGCCAAAAAGTTCGTTCGTGGCGACACCCTCCAGCCGAGGTTTACTGGACCCCACCAGGTTCTTTTAACAACCCAGACTGCAGTGTTCCTGGAAGGACGCAAATCCTGGATCCACCACTCCCACGTCAAGCCAGCCGTAGTGGACCACAGTGACGGACCAGCAGCTCTTGCCACCACTGAGGACACTGCCTCTGACCAGTGGACCAGCTTACCTCTTTCAGACATCAGACTTAAATTGACTCGGAAAAAATGAGAGGACCTTTTATTCTGACAACTGTATGTTTTTTATTATGCCTTTTTAGTTTATTTTCTGCTTATGAAGATAATGCTTTTATTAAATATTCCCACGAGGTTAAAACTCGTATTTTAGGAAATAGAAGTAATTGCTGGGTATGTACTCAATTTCCAGTAAATGCAGAACAGGGACTCCCCTTCACACCCATTCCCCTGACCACTGCTAATATGACTTGGATGCCACCGGCTAGAGAAAAAAATCCAGTCCAACACAATCTTACATGGAACAAAACAGGAGTGCCAATTAACAGATATCTCAGGGTAACCAATCAGACAGGATCACTGTGTTTTGTTAAAGAAAAGGGGTCAACTTTTGTGGGAACAAGTAAATGCAACATGTATTTTAATGGCACCGCCTTTAGTAAAAATCTTGGCTTCAAGCCTTGCGCATCCCACTTATCCCATATGTGGATCCCTCACCCCGATCCAACTTTTTCATGGGTGGGCAAGCCTTCAGAGTCAGCTTTTAAGAAGCCCTGCTCAGATCACGAGGGTGTCCAACTAATTGCTAAGGAATATACAATTGCCTTCTACAACTGCTCAAGTAGTACTACACTGCCCTTTGAAAACACCACTACCAAATTGTGCCTCTGCAGTTCGCACAACGACCCCTCCGCGTTACCAGGGAAACAGTGGTCCAACGGGTGGTGGGTTACCTCCTACTTTGAGAAATGGAATACCCGAAACGCATTGTATGGAACATACTGGGTGTGCGGGCCCAAAGCTTATTACTTTCTCTCCCCTGATTGGGCAGGGTCATGTTATTTAGCGTGGCTAACACCGCCTACTCGCATCTCCCTCACTCCCCCTCATTTTCCCCACGTTCGTAACATCCGTGAAACCTTCAGAGATATTAATATCCGTGATGGTTTGTCGTGGCAGCGGTGGGCTGGTCTCATTAGCTTAAGGGGTGGTGTCATCCGTCTACAGGGACTACTAGAATCTTTAACCAATAAAACTGCGACCCTATTTGAGAATCAGGCCGGGAAAATGTCCCAGCTGCGCCAGTTAGCTTTGCAAAACCAAATGGCTTTAGACATAATGTTAGCAGCCCAGGGAGGAACTTGCGCCCTCATAAATAAAAAATGCTGTGTTTTTGTAAATAACACCTACTCTGACACTTTTCAACGTACCAAACATCTAAGGAAAATGGCTAAGAACTACTCCTCTGGCCAGCCACCTTATGATTGGTGGGGAGCCTTATAAAATTGGCTGCCTGGATTTGGGTGGGTTAAAAAACTCTTGGTGGGTATTGTTGGGGCCATAGTAATCCTTATAATACTGTGTTGCTGTATTCAGTGTGTCCCC
>NW_020687342.1:0-1204 GCF_002925995.2 Terrapene triunguis | reverse complement strand
GATCGGCGGGACTTCGCGGCCTACCGGCGGGCCCGCAGATTCCGCGACTCCTTGTTGACCTACGGGGTCGAATATGGGATCTTGCGGGGCCCGCTGGAGGCTGTCGATCCCTCTGCCTGTGAGGATTTGCCCCAGCCCTCAACATGACAGTCACCACCTTTGCATCGTTGAATGCCCGGGGCTGTAGAGTGGGTCTCCGCAGGTGCCAGGTGCTCTCCTTCCTTCGGGAAGGGGGGTACTCTGTGATTTTTCTGCAGGAGACCCACACGGCTCCGGCCGTCGAGGCTAGCTGGCGGCTGGAGTGGGGAGACGGGGTTTATTTTAGCCACCTCAGTGCCCACTCGGCTGGGGTGGCCACCCTGTTCTCCCCGGGGCTGCGGCCTGAGGTGCTAGGGGTTGCCGAGGTAGTGCCGGGCCGCCTTCTGCACGTCCGGGCCCGTGTGGAAGGGCTGGTTCTAAATTTGGTCAACGTTTATGCCCCGAACAAGGGCCCGGACCGTGTGCCTTTCTTTCAGAGGGCGGCGGCCTTCCTCGGCACTCTGGATTTTTGCGAGTGCCTGGTCCTGGGCGGGGACTTTAACACCACCCTCGAGGACCAGGACCGCTCCGGGATTGAGTCTTCCCAGGCGGCCGCAGGCGTCCTCAGGGAGATCGTAGACCATCACTCCCTGGTGGACGTCTGGCGCGAGCACCACCCGGACGACGATACCACCTTCACCTATGTCCGGGTGGAGGACGACCGGTCGCACCACTCCCGGTTGGACAGGATTTATTTGTCCCGCCTTCATCTGGCACAGGCCCATGTCTCCAGCGTCCGGCCGGCCCCGTTCTCGGATCACCATTTGGTGTCCGTGACGGCCTCTCTCAGTTCTGAGCGGCCAGGGCCGGCCTATTGGCATTTTAATAATAGTTTGCTGGAGGACGTGGACTTCGTGGCTACCTTTCGGGAGTTCTGGCTGACCTGGCGGGAGCAGCGGCGCGCCTTTCCCTCGGCGCGGCGGTGGTGGGATGTGGGGAAGGTCCGCGCACGGCTCTTTTGCCGGAACTACGCCCGGGGCGCCAGCCGGCGGAGGGGTGCGCTAATGGGGCAGTTAGAGCGGGAGGTCTTGGAGCTGGAGAGGCGTCTGGCCTCCAGCCCCGAGGATCCACCCCTCTGTGAGGCGTACCGGGAGAAGCGGGAGGAGCTCCGGGCCCTGGAAGACCA
>NW_020687341.1:0-4245 GCF_002925995.2 Terrapene triunguis | reverse complement strand
CCCTAGAGCGCGTGCTCCGGGTTTGTGAATGTGTGTGTTTTTGCTCAGTTTTCTCAGGGCTTGGTGTGGTGGTGGCCGCTGAGGAACTGGAGTTGTGTTTGCGTGGATGGTCTTTACCAGAATCTTTTGTTTTGTCCTTGGGTTTGACGTATATGAGGTTTGGACTGCCCTGATGCTTCATCTGCACTCTCGTGCTCAGGGCCGGCGCAACCCATTAGGCGACCTAGGTGGTCGCCTAGGGCGCTACAATTTGGGGACCGGCGACCGCGGCGGTATTTCAGCAGCAGGACCTTCCGCCGCCTCTGTAGGGGGGGCGGCATTTCGGGGCGGGACCTTCTGCTGCCCAGGGCGGCAGAAAAGCTGGCGGCGCTCCTGCTTGTGCTGTTTTGTGTTAGCGTTGTTCAGAGGCGTAGCGAGCGCCCTCCGTACCCTCCGACCGGAGGGGGCCCCGCAAGGAAGGGGGCCCCTAAAAGTGGCAAAATAAATACCGCATTCCAGTTTCTGCATTGTAAGGGGCCCCGCCCGGACATATGTTCGGAGGGGGCCACCGTTCGGAGGGGGCCACGTTCTTTGTTGCTACGGCCCTGGCGTTGTTAAAGGTCTCAAAGCAGATTCCTGGTTCTTTGGCGGTTCTGGTGGAGGTGTCCCTGTAGCTTCGACTACAGCATTGTCAGGAAAGCTGCCCATGCCTATGAGGGGGGAGAAAAAACATTTTACGAAACTGAACTTTACCATCTTTCTCACCCACACCTATGGATTTACTTCAAATACAAAACCTCATGAAACAGCCAAACAAATAAGCAAAATATATTTACTGGGCTTCATCCATCCATCAGTCATTGATGCTGGTGAATTTTCCTTTTCAGCTGTCTCTTTCCTGTTTCTTTTGAGCTTGTTTACCCTCTCATGTTTTGACCGTACTGTGAAGCAAACAACATTAGAATAAAACACATGAAACTGTCTTGTAAACTTAAAAAAATAAAATATTCGTTAGAGTGTTTTTCTATTTAAAAAGTCACAGCTTTAAAACAAAAGAATCTATTTCAGGCTGTACAACAAACACAGGTTTTGAGTTTATTTCTACCACTTTAAAAAACAAACCCACAAACATTTTTTAAAAATACATCTCATTTTGCAAAATAAAAACCAAACTGCTTTTAAAATCCATTGAAAATACTTTTCAATAAACCCACATGCATTTAAAAGGCACATGGTTGTTCTGTCCACCACCACCCCGCCCCCGCCATGTGTGTTTGAGCCTTCAGGTTAAAGAACAAGCAAAAATGTTAAGTTAGGATTACCCCCAAATCCCTATACAACCTGTGTAATACCTGAAGTTTTTTTTGTTTGATTTAACAGTATTAAGCACATCTATAGTTAAAATGGTTTTTACCTTGGCCTGGTGGTGAAATGCAGCTTAAAGTTCCTGGTTCCATGCTAAACAGATCACACTGCAATAAAGATAGGCAGCATTATTTACTAAGACAGCATGGCCAAAGAATGGCATTATATAATATCTATTTTCAGAGTTAAAACCAGGGAGCATACCTCCTCTTGCAGTCCAGCAGCAATTCAAGAGAGTTTCTGTTGAAAGAGACAGGCTCCAAGCTACCTGAGGTTTTTATACCATCCTAACTCTTTGTTTCAAAATAGTTAGCAGGTTGATTGGCTCACCCCTCCCTAGCATTCCCTTTTGTGGTCTGGGCTGGGGGAATAAGTTGTCTGCACAACTGGGCTGCTTTTCTTTTCTTTTTTTTCCTTTTAGTTCAAATACATTTTTCTGTAGGGCCTTCTTACAGTACCCATTCCAAGTGGGGGCCCTTTGCAGATATCAATGAATGTCTTGGGGCTTGTTTTTTATTGAGGTCCCCCCTTGCGCTAAATGTTCTTGGGTTAGGCACAGACATTGCATCGCATAACCTATGGCAATAACAGTGTTTAATAAGCTTTCCAAACACAGCTCAGCACACAGGCCCCGGAGCTTGCAGTTTATATCCACTGAAGTTCAAGCCACACAGTCATGGTGCCGTTGGGCTGGCGCATCTATGACACAGTCCTCACAATCTTCAAAAAGCTTTTCCCTAAGGCAGTGATTAAGGACAGCATAAACAGCAACGCGTACAATAGTCCGCAGGACTTTTTTACGCTCACGACGTGGCACTGGCTCAGTTAGTTCCATGCCAAGCCTCCTCCTAAACTCCTCATAGCCGTCATCCTCAGAGTCCTCTTCAACAATTTGTATCGGCATTGAGCAAAACCAAGGTGGGCCCGGTTCATCTTCGCTGCTTGATGCAACGCTGTCCAGGGCCTCCTGGTCCTCTAGAAAGGCATCGTCGAGCTGTCGAGAGATTTTCAGAAAAGAAACAGTGTAAATTCCCACTGCTTGTTTTTAAATTTACACAAACCCCCCGCCCCCCGGTTCCTAACCCCATTACACCCCATCATCAACCGTCACTTCTTAATCATTCATTTACCTGAGCGACGTCTTTTCCGTTCACCTTGTCACCTCCAGGGGGGGTGGACGACAAGAGGCCACCACGCTCATCGGGGTGTCTCACAAGCAGTTGGGTTTCGGGTTCCGGCGTATCCATCAACGACTGGGCCAAAGGGCTCCCCTCGGTCGCTCCCTCCTCCTCCTCGGAACTGTCGCTGATGTTGCGCTTTCTCCGCGGATGGTCAAAGGCCCTCAGGGCTAAAACAAAGTCCGAAGTTCTCACGGGGGTGGTGAAGGAGTCCATGTTTCCATGATTTCTAAAGCACGCGTTCTTGGTAAAAGATGACCTCTTCTGCCCCGGTGCTGGGACTTATGGGGTGATGGTGCTGCACTCTGATTGGCAGAGGGCGCTGGGAAGAGTTTTTAAAGGGGTCACACGACCCTCTTCTGGGTGGGTCACCCCGCCCTGGAACACCCCCAATTGGTCAAATCTGCTCTCGGGGCGGTCCTATGAGACCGAAACCCATCGAGATTGGTAGAGGGCGGTGGGAGGAGTTCTTAGAGAGGTCACATTATCCACTTCCGGATGGGTCACCCCGCCCTGGAACATCCCCGATTGGTCAAATCTGCTCTTGGGGCAGGCCTATGCGACCGAAAACCATCGTGATTGGTAGAGGGCGGTGGGCGGAGTTCTTAGAGGGGTCACATGAACCCTTTCTGGATGGGTCACCCCGCCCTGGAACTCCCCCATATTGGTCAAATCTCCTCTCGGGACAGGCCTATGCGGGCAAAACCCATCCTGATTGGTAGAGGGCAGTGGGAGGAGTTCTTATAGGGGTCACATGACACACTTTGCTTCTGGTCATGTGTCCGCCTTGACCCCGGAAGTAATACCCCCATGGGTGGGACTTCCGGTGACAGGTGGTCGGGGCTTAAGGGGTCAAGGGGCAGGGTTGAGGGTAGGGCTTTATACTACTACCTGACATCCATGGAGGCCCTTGCCTTTCCAAAAGGTTGGCTTTGAAAATTTAGTATCAGGTCTTCTTGAACGAGAGTCCTTGGACATTTGGGACTTCGCTTTGTTTTTAAGCTTGGAGAAGGTTTTCTTGAGACACGTTAAGATCCGTTTGAGAACTGGATCTTTGCTCCTTGAAGGGGATGGTGTCCTAGCTCTGGAGGCCTTTGCTGGCTTTGGAGGAGAACCGTCAGGACTCCCAGTTGCTTTCTCCCCAGCTTGCGAAAACCCTGTTGTACTCGTAGCAATGGACACCATCTTTGGTTGCTTGGTGGGAGCCGTTTTCCCCATTCCATCCTGTGTCTTGCGCCCGTCTGCTGGAAGGAACCACACCACTGGCATCTTGTTGAGGTTGGATGATGCTGTAGAGTCTCCTGGAGTCCATTGCTGTGGAATTCTGGGCAAGTTAGGACCTGCAGAGCCAGCTGGTCTCTTCTGTCCAACCTTATTGCACTTCTTGCAGACTCTGATTGGCGGCTGGTCCCTGGAGAGCTTTGAATTCACAGTTCCATCGAACCCGTGTGGAGCCGTGATGTCTCGAAGACCATGCAGCTCAGCAGATACTTGTATCTCCTCCTGAGTTTTCTGACCCTTCATTTTTCCTGAATGTGCCTTGTGGCACAGCTGGCAGACTAAGACATGGTCTGCCAAGGGGTGGGAGCTGTTCTCTGGGGCAACCTGGTGAGATTGGGTCCTGAGAAGATGTGCCCTGCCCTCACCTGCCTGTGCCCCTGGCCTCAGGCAGGAGCCTTTTCCCAAGATAACCTTCCTCTCCACGTGCAGTTCTAGCTTCTCT
>NW_020687340.1:0-1536 GCF_002925995.2 Terrapene triunguis | reverse complement strand
GCTGTGTGATGTTGTGAACAGCAAAATCTAACGTGAAAGAGTCTACCCATTGTTCTCTAAAATGTATCTTTTTTAACAACCTCTCCCTTCTCCACCAGCTGCAAATCTTACTCCTTCGCAGAGGCTAGTGAATATTCGAAGAAGGAAGCGAAGGACGCGTGACGAAATGTTTACTGAACTTCAGACTGCCTCCCACGCTGACAGAGCACAGCTGAATGCGTGGAGGCAGTCAATGACTGATTTTAAAAAAGCCCAATATGAGCGAGAGGAGAGGTGGCGTGCTGAAGATGAGAAGTTGCGTGCTGAAACGCGGGCTGAAGAGGAGAGGTGGCGTCAACTTGTAATCAGAAAGCAAGAGTCGATGCTCCGGCTGCTGGAGCATCAAAGTGATATGCTCCTGCGTATGGTTGAGCTGCAGGAAAGGCAGCAGGAGCAGAGAACGCCACTACAGCCCCTCTGTAACCAGCAGCCCTCCTCCCCAAGTCCCATTGCCTCCTCACCCAGACGCCCAAGAACACGGTGGGGGGGCCTTCGGCCACCCACTCACTCCACCCTAGATGATTTCCATAGCAATAAGTTTTAAAGTTTTAAATTGGAGTGTGTCCTTTTCCTTCCCTCCTCCCCCACCCATCCCGGGCTACCTTTCCAATTATCCCCCTAGTTGTGTGCTGAATTAATAAAGAATGCATGAATGTGAAGCAACAATGACTTTATTGCCTCTGCAAGTGGTGCTCGAAGGGGGGAGGGTAGTAGGGGAGGGTGGGGTGGTTGGTTTGCAGGGAAGTAGAGTTAACAGGGTGGTGGGGGAGGGGCAGAGGGTTCATCAAGGAGCAACAAACAGAAGTTTCACTCCGTAGCCTGGCCAGTCACAAAACTGGTTTTCAACGCTTCTCTGATGCGCACCGCGCCCTGCTGTGCTCCTCTAACCGCCCTGGTGTCTGGCTGCGCGTAATCAGCGGCCAGGCGATTTGCCTCAACCTCCCACCCCGCCATAAATGTCTCCCCCTTACTTTCACATATATTGTGGAGCGCACAGCAAGTAGCAATAACAATGGGGAGATTCTTTTCGTTAAGGTCTGAGCGAGTCAGTAAGCTGCGCCAGCGCGCTTTTAAACGGCCAAATGCACATTCCACCACCATTCGGCACTTGCTCAGCCTGTAGTTGAACAGGTCCTGACTGCTGTCCAGGCTGCCTGTGTATGGCTTCATGAGCCATGGCATTAAGGGGTAGGCTGGGTCCCCAAGGATCACGATAGGCATTTCAACATCCCCAATGGTTATTTTCTGGTCTGGGAAGAAAGTCCCTTCCTCCAGCTTTCGAAACAGAAGAGACTGCCTGAAGACGCGAGCATCATGTACTCTCCCGGCCAGCCCACGTTGATGTCGGTGAAACGTCCCTTGTGATCCACCAGGGCTTGCAGCAGCATTGAAAAGTACCCCTTGCGGTTTATGTAGTCGGTGGCTTGGTGCGCCGGTGCCAAGATAGGGATATGGGTTCCGTCTATCGCCCCACCACAGTTTGGGAATCCCATTGCA
>NW_020687339.1:0-3774 GCF_002925995.2 Terrapene triunguis | reverse complement strand
TTCCCCCCTCCTTCCTTTCACCAACTCCTGGTGAATACAGATCCAAACCCCCTTGGATCTTAAAGCAAGGAGAAATCAATCAGGTTCTTAAAAAGAAGGCTTTTAATTAAAGAAAAAGGTAAAAATCATCTCTGTAAAATCAGTATGGAAAATAACTTTACAGGGTAATCAAACTTAAAGAGCTCAGAGGACCCCCCTCTGTCTTAGGTTCAAAGTACAGCAAACAAAGATAAACACTCTAGTAAAAGGTACATTTACAAGTTGAGAAAACAAAGTAAAACTAAGACGCCTTGCCTGGCTTTTTACTTACAAGTTTGAAATAAGGGAGACTTGTTTAGAAAGATGGGGAGAACCTGGATTGATGTCTGGTCCCTCTCAGTCCCAAGAGCGAACAACTCTTAAAACAAAGAGCCCAAACAAAAGCCTTCCCCCCCCCAAGATTTGAAAGTATCTTGTCCCCTTATTGGTCCTTTTGGTCAGGTGTCAGCCAGGTTACCCGAGCTTCTTAACCCTTTACAGGTAAAAGGATTTTGGAGTCTCTGGCCAGGAAGGATTTTATAGTACTGTACACAGGAGAGCTGTTACCCTTCCCTTTATAGTTATGACACGCCCCCCAAATCACAGATAGTGTTGGACGTTCGGTTCCACACTGGCTGTGATTTCTTCCTGGAGCTCTAGGAGAAAACAGAGTTAATAAAACACATGTACCTTTAGACATACTACTGATTATATAAAAACTAACAATATGTTTTATCCAAGAACAATTGTTAACCAGTTAACTCTGGGAAACTTTCCCGGGAGAGTGCATCAGCCACTTTGTTAGAAGCTCCTGAAATGTGTTGTATTTCAAAATCAAAATCTTGGAGAGCTAAACTCCACCGAAGAAGTTTTTTGTTATTTCCCTTGGCGGTATGAAGCCACTGTAGCGCAGCATGGTCTGTTTGTAGTTGGAAACGCAAACATATGGGCGTAGCTTTTCCAGCGCGTACACAATGGCGTAGCATTCCTTTCGCTGATTGACCAGTGGCTTTCCCTCTCAGACAGTTTCTTGCTCAGAAACACGACAGGATGAAATTCTTGATCCGGTCCTTCCTGCATTAAAACTGCTCCCACGCCTCGCTCGGACGCATCTGTGGTTACTAGGAACGGTTTGTCAAAGTCTGGGGCCCTTAGCACAGGGTCAGACATGAGTGTTGCCTTAAGCTGGTTAAAGGCCTTTTGACACTCATCAGTCCACTGAAATGCATTTGGCTGTTTCTTTTTCCAGGTGCTCCAGGTGTTCTGTCCATGAATCAGAAAAAATGGCCGCATCATCGAGGTAGGCAACTGCAGATTCTCCCAATCCCGGTAGGAGACCATCTACAAGTCTTTGGAAGGTGGCGGGTGCATTTCGCAACCCGAAAGGGAGTACATTGAACTCATACACCCCTGCCTGGGTGACGAAGGCTGACCTTTCCTTAGCGGGTTCATCTAGTGGTACTTGCCAGTACCCTTTTGTTAAGTCTAAAGTAGAGATGAATTGGGCATGTCCCAATTTTTCCAATAGCTCATCTGTGCGTGGCATTGGATAGTTGTCAGGACGAGTTACAGCATTTAGCTTACTGTAGTCCACGCAATAGCGTATTTCCCCATCTGGTTTGGGAACTAGAACCACTGGAGATGCCCATGCACTGGTAGAGGGGCGGATTATACCCATCTGTAGCATGTCCTGGATCTCCCTTTGTATAGCAGTTTGGGCATGAGGTGACTGCCGGTAGGGTGGGGTTCTAATTGGGTGAGCATTACCTGTGTCAATGGAGTGGTATGCCCATTCGGTCCGTCCTGGAGTGGCTGAGAAAATCGGTGCAAAGCTTGTGCACAGCTCCTTGATCTGCTGTTGCTGCAGACGTCCCAGGGTCGTGGAGAGGTTCACCTCTTCCACGCCACCATTCCTTTTTCCTTCGTAGTAGACACCTTCAGGCCACTCCGCGTCATCTGTTTCCTGGGCTGTAAACTGGGAAACGTTTAATTCTCTGGAATAAAAGGGCTTAAGAGAATTAACATGGTATACCTTAGGCTTTATGTTGGAGGTGGGGGAGGCTATGAGATAGTTAACAGCTCCTAGGCGCTCCTGGACCGTGAATGGTCCTTCCCACGACGCTTCCATTTTATGGGCCTGGAGCGCCTTTAAGACCATGACTTGGTCTCCTACTTTGAAGGACCGTTCTCTGGAATGTTTATCATACCAGGCCTTTTGCTCTTCCTGAGCATCCTTTAGGTTTTCTTTAGCAAGGGCTAAAGAGTATCGGAGGGTGTTTTGTAGGTTGCTTACAAAGTCTAGAATGTTAGTTCCTGGAGAAGGCGTAAACCCCTCCCATTGCTGCTTCACCAACTGTAATGGCCCCTTAACCTCGCGGCCATACACAAGTTCAAATGGTGAAAACCCTAAACTGGGATGTGGTACAGCCCTGTAGGCAAAAAGCAACTGCTGCAACACTAGGTCCCAATCATTGGAGTGTTCATTTACGAATTTACGTATCATGGCCCCCAAAGTTCCATTAAACCTCTCCACCAGACCATTGGTTTGATGGTGATGAGGGGTGGCAACCAAGTGATTCACCCCATGAGCTTCCCACAGGTTTTTCATGTTCCCTGCCAGGAAATTAGTTCCCGAATCTGTAAGGATGTCGGAGGGCCAACCTACCCTGGCAAAAATGTCTGCTAATGCCTGGCACACACTTTTAGTCTTGGTGTTGCTTAAGGGTACAGCTTCCGGCCATCGGGTAGCAAAATCCATGAAAGTCAGTACGTACTGCTTTCCTCTGGGTGTCTTCTTTGGGAAAGGACCCAGAATATCCACAGCTACTCGCTGAAATGGGACCTCAATTATGGGTAGTGGCAGGAGAGGGGCTTTAACCTGGTCTTGGGGCTTTCCCACTCGTTGGCACACCTCACAAGACCGGACATAATTAGCAACGTCCTTGCCCATTCCCTCCCAGTGGAAGGACTTCCCCAACCGGTCTTTGGTTCTGTTCACCCCAGAATGGCCACTGGGATGATCATGGGCTAAGCTCAAGAGCTTTACCCGATACTTAGTGGGAACTACCAACTGTCTTTGAGGATGCCAGTCTTCCTGGTGCCCACCAGAAAGAGTCTCCTTGTATAAAAGTCCTTTTTCTACAACAAACCGGGATCGGTTAGAAGAGCTGAGAGGCGGTGGGGTGCTCCGTGCCACCACCCAAGCTTTTTGAAGGCTGTCATCTGCTTCCTGCTCGGCCTGGAACTGTTCCCTTGATGCTGGAGACATCAGTTCCTCCTTGGACTGTGGACTGGGGCTTGGTCCCTCTGGAAGTGATGCAGGTGCTGGGGCTGTTTCCATTGACTGTGAACCGCTGTCCGCTGGTGCACTATGTGGTATTTCCGGCTCTGGCTGAGCCTCTTGGGTAGGGTTATCTGCTGCTTCCGCCAGTTCAGACTCGCTGGTGCCCTCTGGCATTGGAGTTGTAGACGGGTTTGCAAGCGCTGGACTCAGTGCTGGCAATGGTTCTGGTGCTGGTTGCGTTGCCAGTTCCGGTTCTGGGACTGGCTTTGGCTGGGTCTCTGGGATTGGATCCACTACGGCTGTTGCAGTCATTGGTAGGGGATCCGGTTCCACCACCTTTGTTTGGGTCTCCGGTAACACAGATGGGGCCCTGGTGGACGGCTCAGGAACAGGGATGGGGGTGAAAGCTTGCTTAGCCTGGCTGCAGGTGACTATTCCCACCCTCTTGGCTAGCTTCACATGGTTGGCCAAGT
>NW_020687338.1:0-3903 GCF_002925995.2 Terrapene triunguis | reverse complement strand
CAGCACCCAGGACAGCGCAGTGCTGGGCAGGCTCAGGGAAGCAGAGTAGAGCTTCAGCCTGATACCTGCCAGACTGCCGGCCCTGAGTAGAAGGGCCTAGAGGGTGCAATGGGGTCAGAAGGGAAGTGACCCAGGGAAGGCTGAAGGCAAGGGGAGAGAAGGAGGGCCGAGAGGCTGCCGTTAGAGGGTCTCTGGGTCGGGACCCAGAGTAGCGGGCGGGCCTGGGTCCCCCCCTTTCTCTCTTGTGCTGCACCGGGCCGTGGAGCAGTGGCCGAGTCAGGCTGCAACCTGCCTCCTGATGTAAGAGGGGCTAGACTTGGGGGTTGTGGCAGGCCACTGAGGCCAGTGCAAAGACTCCTGTTAACACCCCCACTCCCCCCGGAAGGGAATATGGATGGACTAAGGGGCACTGCCGGAGGGCAGTAGTCCGAAAGAGGACGCCGCAAGCCGGAGAGCGACGCGGGTCCACACACCAACCGAGGGCGAGACAACGGATGGGACACCACCAGGAGGGGGCGCTCCACTGGACAGAGCTAATTCCTGAGACAACCAGTAGGAGGTGCCAGGAGTGAGTCCCAACCCCGTCACACAGGGGTCACAACCAGCTCCCCTTCTATTACTCAGCATTATAGAGAGAACCCTATGTGCAATGTTTCTAAAGGAGAGAATCGTGAAATGAATAAATATAGGACATGGAGGCCAGCCCCATCCAGTGATCCAGACTGCTGAACCTGCTGTGATCCACTAATATGGGAAGCAACTCTAGGGAAGCCAATGAAAATTATGTTGGAGCAGGGCTCAAAATGACACTGATCTCCTTGGTAGTACTCAAGCACTTGATAAGGATGAGGCAGCTGCACCGTTCCTGTCAAGATGCAGGATGTGTTGTGTCTAAACCATACAAGACAGATGGCTATCCAGCCTCCTTTGGAAAGTCTCCAGTGAAGGAGCATCCATGACCTCCTGTGGCAGTCTGTCCCTTTGTCCTACAGGGTTTTAAAGAACACATGTGACAGCTATAGAAAAGCTCTGACCAGTAGAACTGTGAAAGCAAGAGAAAAGGCAATCATCGAAGATTAGGGTTGAAAGAGACCTCAGGAGCTCATCTAGTTCAACCCCCTAGTCAAAGCAGGACCAACCCCAACTAAATCAGCCCAACCAGGCCTTTGTCAAGCCGGGCCTTAAAAACCTCTACGGATGGAGATCCCACCATCTACCCAGGTAACCCATTCCAGTGCTTCACCACCCTCTTAGTGAAATAGTTTATCCTAATATCCAACCTAAACCTTCCCCACTGCAACTTGAGACCATGTCTCCTTGTTCTGTCACCTGCCACCACTGAGAACAGCTGAGCTCCATCCTCTTTGGAACCCCCCTTCAGGTAGTTAAAGGCAGCTATCAAATCCCCCCTCACTCTCCTCTTCTGCAGACTAAATAACCCCAGTTCCCTCAGACTCTCCTCATAAGTCATGTGCCCCAGCCCCCTAATCATTTTTGTTGTCTTCCACTGGACTCTCTCCAATTTGCCATATCCTTTTGGTAGTGTGGGGCCCAAAACTGGACACAGTACTCCAGATGTGGCTTCACCAGTGCCGAATAGAGGGGAATGATCATTCCTTCGATCTGCTGGCAATGCTTCTACTAATGCAGCCCAATATGCCGTTAGCCTTCTTGGCAACAAGGGCACACTGCTGACTCATATCCAGCTTCTCATCCACTGTAATCCCCAGATCCTTTTCTGCAGAATTGCCGCTTAGCCAGTCGGTCCCCAGCCTGTAGCAGTGCATGGGATTCTTCTGTCCTAAGTGCAGAACTCTGCACTTGTCCTTGCTGAACCTCATCAGATTTCTTTTGGTCCAATCCTCCAATTTGTCTAGGTCACTCTGGACCCTATCCCTGACCTCCAGCGTATCTACTGCTCCCCCAAGCTTGGTGTTATCTATGAACTTTCTGAGGTTGCAATCCATCCCATCATCCAGATCATTAATGAAGATGTTGAACAAAACCAGCCCCAGGACCGACTCCTCCTTATAGTCCATTCATCCAATCCATACTTCTTTAACTTACTGGCAAGAATACCGTGAGACACAAAAGTTTTGCTAACGTCAAGCTATATCACATCCACTGCAATGAGAGGTGTCTTTTGATACCCTTGTCTGAAATGTGAGATATTTACAGAGAGAGTTAAGATTGAAAGGAGGCATCAGAGAACAGCCACCTTTACACACCCTACAGATCCCCCAGAGTACAGTTAACCTAGAGAGCAAAACTCCCTTCCACTCAAGAGCCTCCAGGTGACTGTGCAAACGGTTGAGCTTCCAGAGTGTAGAGAAGGGACCTAGTTGCCTTGCCACATGGTGGAATCCACAGCTTTGAGTTTGGTGCCTAGCTCCCTGTGGCATGCCTGGGGAGAGCCAGACACCTCAGAATGGGATTCACAAAGCTGAGCAGGGAAGCCACTGAAACTATCCAATGGGAAATGCCAAGTATAGGGGTTGGCCTAACCTCCTCTCCCCAAAGGGAGTTAGGCACCTAGGTTCAGATCAGAGGGAAGAGTCTAATTCCCACTTGCAAATCCCCTCCAGGAGTTAGGCACCAGCTCGCTCAAGGCTGGAGGAGGGGACAATGGCGCACCCCTTGTAACTATTAGCCCAGTGCTTAGAACACTCTCCCAGGATGCAGGGGAGACAGGCTCAGATCCCTCTTCTGCCTAACGCTGAGCCTGGGTGCCTGAGCCGCTGGGCTATGGGGTATTCTCAATTTCTCCAGCTGGAGCTGTTCCACGCTGTATAAATAATTAAATTGCTCTACAGCCAAAATGCTTCTGAAATAAATGTAGTCAAACTTTACTAATTCTGGGTCACTGAGAACGAAAATGATGCTTACAATTGTTGATTGGCTCTAGTTTTCAAGATATGCTATTGGGTCAGTATATATGACCCTTGACTTGGGAATGGCGGAGGATAAGTGAGTTATAAAGGAAAGGGATCTCAATTTAAACCAGAAATGACTAAAATACATCTTTGACTGGATCTATGAATAAATCTATGACTGGGTTTGGACAGTACTTCCTTTTTAGGCAAAACAATGAATGATGCAATCTGAAGCTGGTATTGCGTCAAACATGATATGAATTGCATCATGTTATTCCTAGAAGTCATGGATGATGCAATCATAACGAAGCTTACATCACTCTGCTGAACAAATTGCCCTATATCAGCTCTAGAAATCATACAGTGTCGTGCTCTCTTATTTGTCAGTGTTTGATTTTGCAAAGGGACACATTTCTGTTTAGCCAAAGTGAGCAGAGATGCCTCGTACTTGTGTGAACAGTGCAGATAACTTCTGCTATGTTTGTGGTGAAGTGACTTTTGCATCACAAAAGCGCAGTATAACCACTATCACCTTTATTTTGGCTGCAAAATTGGAGATCAGGACAAGAGGTGGGCCCCACACATATGCTGCAACACTTGTGCAACAAATCTTCGCCAGTGGTTGATCAGGAAAAGGAAATCTATGCCTTTTGCAGTGCCAATGATTTGGAGAGAGCCAACAGATCATACCAGCAATTGTTACTTCTGCATGGTGCCTCCAGTTGGGAAAGGTGTGTCAAAGAAGAAAAAGTGGACTGTGCATTATCCAAACATTCCATCAGCTATACGCCCAGTACCCCACGGAGAAGGACTGCCGGTTCCTGATGCACCAGAATCATTCTCACTTGAGTCAGACGAGGAAGAGGAAGAGGATGAAACTTCTGGTCCTGAACCATCAATGTCACAGAACCCACATTTTCTCCCATCCTCCTCCTCTGAACCACACCTCATAACACAAGGTGAACTGAATGACCTTGTCAGGGATTTGGAACTACCCAAGAGTAAGGCAGAGCTGTTGGGCTCCAGACTA
>NW_020687337.1:0-2689 GCF_002925995.2 Terrapene triunguis | reverse complement strand
GCCAGCACTGGGATCATGGAGCCCGCTCAGATCACCGCGGCAATTATGAGCACTATGAACACCACGCGCATTGTCCTGGAAAACATGCAGAGCCTCCTGGACATGCCAAAGCCAAACCAGGACCAGCTGAGGAGGAGGCGATTGCAGCGCGGCGACGATAGTGATGAGGAAATTGACATGGACCTCTCACAAGGCACAGGCCCCAGCAATGTGGAAATCCTGGTGTTACTGGGGCAGGTTCATGCCGTGGACCGCCGATTCTGGGCCCGGGAAACAAGCACAGAGTGGTGGGACCGCATCGTGTTGCAGGTCTGGGACGATGCCCAGTGGCTGCGAAACTTTCGCATGCGTAAGGGCACTTTCATGGAACTTTGTGACTTGCTTTCCCCTGCCCTGAAGCGCCAGAATACCAGGATGAGAGCAGCCCTCACAGTGGAGAAGCGAGTGGCGATAGCCCTGTGGAAGCTTGCAACGCCAGACAGCTATCGGTCATTCGGGAATCAATTTGGAGTGGGCAAATCTACTGTGGGGGCTGCTGTGATCCAAGTTGCCAGGGCAATGAGAGACCTGGTGATATCAAGGGTAGTGACTCTGGGAAACGTGCAGACCATAGTGGATGGCTTTGCTGCAATGGGATTCCCAAACTGTGGTGGGGTGATAGACGGAACCCATATCCCTATCTTGGCACCGGCGCACCAAGCCACCGACTACATAAACCGCAAGGGGTACTTTTCAATGCTGCTGCAAGCCCTGGTGGATCACAAGGGACGTTTCACCGACATCAACGTGGGCTGGCCGGGAAGAGTACATGATGCTCGCGTCTTCAGGCAGTCTCTTCTGTTTCGAAAGCTGGAGGAAGGGACTTTCTTCCCGAACCAGAAAATAACCATTGGGGATGTTGAAATGCCTATCGTGATCCTTGGGGACCCAGCTTACCCCTTAATGCCATGGCTCATGAAGCCATACACAGGCAGCCTGGACAGCAGTCAAGACCTGTTCAACTACAGGCTGAGCAAGTGCCGAATGGTGGTGGAATGTGCATTTGGCCGTTTAAAAGCGCGCTGGCGCAGCTTACTGACTCGCTCAGACCTTAGCGAAAAGAATCTCCCCATTGTTATTGCTGCTTGCTGTGCGCTCCACAATATATGTGAAAGTAAGGGGGAGACATTTATGGCGGGGTGGGAGGTTGAGGCAAATCGCCTGGCCGCTGATTACGCGCAGCCAGACACCAGGGCGGTTAGAGGAGCACAGCAGGGCGCGGTGCGCATCAGAGAAGCGTTGAAAACCAGTTTTATGACTGGCCAGGCTACGGAGTGAAACTTCTGTTTGTTGCTCCTTGATGAACCCTCTGCCCCTCCCCCACCACCCTGTTAACTCTACTTCCCTGCAAACCAACCACCCCACCCTCCCCTACTACCCTCCCCCCTTCGAGCACCACTTGCAGAGGCAATAAAGTCATTGTTGCTTCACATTCATGCATTCTTTATTAATTCAGCACACAACTAAGGGGATAATTGGAAAGGTAGCCTGGGATGGGTGGGGGAGGAGGGAAGGAAAAGGACACACTCCAATTTAAAACTTTAAAACTTATTGCTATGGAAATCATCTAGGGTGGAGTGAGTGGGTGGCCGAAGGCCCCCCCACCGTGTTCTTGGGCGTCTGGGTGAGGAGGCAATGGGACTTGGGGAGGAGGGCTGCTGGTTACAGAGGGGCTGTAGCGGCGGTCTCTGCTCCTGCTGCCTTTCCTGCAGCTCAACCATACGCAGGAGCATATCACTTTGATGCTCCAGCAACCGGAGCATCGACTCTTGCTTTCTGATTACAAGTTGACGCCACCTCTCCTCTTCAGCCCGCGTTTCAGCACGCAACTTCTCCTCTTCAGCACGCCACCTCTCCTCTCGCTGATATTGGGCTTTTTTAAAATCAGTCATTGACTGCCTCCACGCATTCAGCTGTGCTCTGTCAGCGTGGGAGGCAGTCTGAAGTTCAGTAAACATTTCGTCACGCGTCCTTCGCTTCCTTCTTCGAATATTCACTAGCCTCTGCGAAGGAGTAAGATTTGCAGCTGGTGGAGAAGGGAGAGGTTGTTAAAAAAGATACATTTTAGAGAACAATGGGTAGACTCTTTCACGTTAGATTTTGCTGTTCACAACATCACACAGCACATGTGCTTTCGTTACAAGGTCGCATTATTCCTCTTATATTGAGAGTCTCCTGGTTTGGTGTGAGAGATCACTCACGCAGTGCCAGGACACAGATTTCAGCTTGCAGGCAGCCATGGTAAGACATATAGTCTTTGGGCTTTTTTAACCTTCTTAACATGTGGGGATGGTTTCAAACAGTTCTGCCCTCATTTCCCATACCAAGCACCAGTGCCATTTAAAATGGGTTTGCAATGTAAAAGGAGGGGCTGCGATTTCAGGTTTAACATGCAGCACAAACCCAACTAACTCCCCTCCCCCACACACCCAATTCTCTGGGATGGTCACTTCAACCCTCCCCCCCACCGCGTGGTTAACAGCGGGGTATATTTCTGTTCAGCAGAGCAGGAAGGGGCACCTCTGAATGTCCCCTTAATAAAATTGCCCCATTTTAACCAGGTGACCGTGAATGATATCACTCTCCTGAGGATAACAAAGAGAGATAAGGAATGGATGTTGTCTGCATGCCAGCAAACACCGGGACCATA
>NW_020687336.1:0-2692 GCF_002925995.2 Terrapene triunguis | reverse complement strand
AGCCCGGGGAGCTGTCCGTCCGTCCCTCCCTCAGGTCGCCCCCAGACACCCAGCCCGGGGAGCTATCTGTCCGTCCGTCCCTCAGGTCGCCCCAACACCCAGCCCGGTGTCCGTGCCCCTTCCCCCAGCCTCCTCTGACACCGCCTCTCGGTTCCCGCTTCTCCGCCCGATACTCACTGCCCATGGCGGCGGGGGCCGGCCGGCCTGGCCAAGGGGAGTCCGGGCTTCCCCTCCCCCTGCAGCCGCCTCCTCGCCCCGAGGCGCCGGCCGCTGACAGTCACGTGACTGCCGGCCCTGTTCCGCGACGCAGGTACAATCAGGACCCCTTCCCTCTACCGGTCCGGTAACGGATCAGGCAGGGCCGTGGCCACCCACTTGCTGAGCAGTGTACGTGTGGGAATCTGGGAGTGGTGCGGAACCCGGGACAACAGGCACCCTTCCCCTTTCCGGAAGGGACCCGTCACCCCGCGAAAATGACCCCATTCCTTGACCCGTTAAGCGGACCAGGGCAGAGGGCTCAGGCGCGGGAAAGTCGCCTAAACACATTAAAGGACCCAAATCGTCATCCCCGGCGGCTGAGCCGCAGCGGGGCAGGGGGCAAGGGCTGGGCCCCCCCCCCCCCCGTTCAGGTGGGGAGCGTCCACACCCGGGGGTGTGAGGTTCCCATGATGGGGGCGCGCACAGAAATTTAACTTTGACCCCAGAACGAGCCCCCCCCTCCCCGGCCGGAGCTCGCTTTTCCCTCCCCCTTCCCCCCCCCCGTCCTGGTTCCAGCCGGAGCTCGCTCTCGCTCCTGGGCCCCCGCCAACTCTTGGGGGGGACTGTGCCCCTGTTTGCCCCCTTCCCCCTGGTGCACTCCCCTAGGGCCCGATCAGGGGGAGGCTGGAGAGGCACCACCCGGTTCCCCCCATGACACTGATATTTACAGTCTTTAGGCTTCACCTGAAGCCGCCCTAGAGGAGCTTGGACCTCACCGGGATGCTGTGAGAATAAATACAGTAAAGAGACCGCCGGCTCTGTCTGCACTACAGGCGGGGGTGATGTCCCTGCTCAGGTACGGATCCCCCCACTGGCTCTTATTGAGGTAGTAGGAATAACTACTCCTGTTCTTTTAGCATAACCACAGTTTTAAGGGCGGGAACTACCTACGCAGCCCAGATCAGCCATACCTCCACTGCAGTTAAACTATCAGACGGGTAGCTCTGTTAGTCTGAAGCTGTAAAAAGCAACAGAGGGTCCTGAGGCACGTTTAAGACTAACAAGTAGTGGGTAAGAACCTCACTTCTTCAGATGCAACTTGCATCTGAAGAAGTGAGGTTCTTACCCACGAAAGCTTATGCTCCCACTACTTCTGTTAGTCTTAAAGGTGCCACAGGACCCTCTGTTGCTTTTTGCAGTTAAACTGCTATTTATATTCGCAGCAGCTCATGAGATGTAGCGCTAGGCATACCCGAGCCGGGAGTCATAGCCCTAGGTAGAGACAGGCCCCGTTCTAGAGTTAAGGTGCAGATGATGGCTTTTCTGTACTATAATGAAACCTGGTTGTAAGGGTAGATTCTCTTCCTCAAACCTTGCTGCCATAATAAGCACGACCAGACTTGCTTTCTTTCAATAGGGACCAAGAATTTTTCAGCACTACCCTCTGGCTGGTGGAGTTTCTAGACCTACCTCAACTTCCTGCTGTTTAGATTCCTGCTACAAAATTAAGGAAATATAATACAAATTCCCCCCCCCCATCATTTCCTGCTTGGAAACACAAACCCAGCTATTACTCCTCCTACTTTAATGGATAGAAGAGCAAAAGTGCCAAACTACCATTGAATTTTAACAGCATGGAGGAGCTTAACCCTAGGCTTCTTTAAAAAAGAAAACCTAGCCTACATGCCATTGGACAATAGCAGGGTTTGCAAACTCTTTTTGCTGTGGCCACATAACACTCATTTCTCCAATGTCATTCTGACAGCAGCTCCTAACAGCCATAGCCACACTTAATGTGGGATGATGGGGGCAGGTAGAGGAGGGCTTGAAAATCCCACAAAACTCAGGCACAGTAAAAAGGAAGAAAAGGGTTAAACATTTTAACTATGAAAAGCATAAATAATTAGGGCAGAACTATAATGTGACAAAGAACAAATGGGCTCAAGTTTAATTCAAAGACAGGATTCCAGCAAATGCAAATGGGCACAATAGGACAAAATATACATATACTTGAAAACCAATTTGGGAGGGGGGGAAAAGGGGTTGTATTCCATTCTCTCCTCTCATTTTGATGTCTGTTTTGTCACTGAGCTTTTCAAGGAAGAGAGAGTTGTCTTTATGTGTTTGTAGAGTGCTAACATGTAACAGTGCCTACACAGGTTTAAACACAACTATTAACCTACATCACAGGTCTAAAGCTTCAGTACTACTGCTACCATATGAAATCAAACAGGGATAGAAAATAAGAGCATATCCTCTTCATTCCACTGAAATGGACAGAACTAAGATTTCTGGGAGGAAAGTGTAGGAAGATGGTCAATAAACAGAGACTGTTCCCCCAAGGAGAAGTGTAAGGACTTAGGCATAGCTCTGGGTTTAGACTTCATGCATGCAACTGTCTGCAAGTTTGTTATTGACAAGACATCACGGTCAACTTGGTAGAGGAAGGAGATTATGTAGAGCCCGCTGGGGGGGGGGGGGGGGGGGGGGGGGG
>NW_020687335.1:0-4181 GCF_002925995.2 Terrapene triunguis | reverse complement strand
AAATGGGGCAATTTTATTAAGGGGACATTCAGAGGTGCCCCTTCCTGGTCTGCTGAACAGAAATATTCCCCGCTGTTAGCCACGCGGTGGGGGGAGGGGTGAAGTGATCATCCGAGAATTGGGTGGGGGGGGGAAGGGAATTAGTTGGGTTTGTGCTGCATGTTAACCCTGAAACCGCAGACCCTCCTTTTACATCGCAAACCCATTTTAAATGGCCAACCCAACGGGTCCTTGGAATGGTTAATGATAGCAGTACTCTTTGAAACCATCCCCAGATGTTAAGAAGGTTAAAAATGCCAAAAGACTGTGTCTTACCATGGCTGCCTGCAAGCTGAAATCTGTGACCTGGCACTGCGTGAGTGACCTCTCACACCAAACAGGCAGGCCCTCCATATAAGAGGAAAAATGCGACCTTGTAACGAAAGCACATCTGCTGTGTAATGTGAACAGCAAAATGTAACATAAAAGAGTGTACCCATTGTTCTCTAAAATGTGTCTTTTTTAACCACCTCTCCCTTCTCATCCACCAGCTGCACATGTCTCTCCTTCGCAGAGGCTAGTGAATATTCGAAAACGTAAGCGAAGGACACGTGACGAAATGTTTACAGAACTACAGACTGCCTCCCACGCTGACAGAGCACAGCAGAATGCGTGGAGGCAGTCAATGACTGATTATCGAAAAGCCCAATATGAGCGAGAGGAGAGGTGGCGGGCTGAATCGCGGGCTGAGGAGGAGAGGTGGCGGGCTGAATCGCGGGAGGAACAGAGGAAGTTGCGGGCTGAAGATGAGAGGTGGCGTCAGCTTGCACACAGAAAGCAAGAGTCCATGCTCCGTCTGCTGGAGCATCAAACTGATATGCTACAGCGTATGGTTGAGCTGCAGGAAAGGCAGCAGGAGCACAGACCGCCGCTACAGCCCCTGTGTAACCAACAGCCCTCCTCCCCAATGCTACAGCGTATGGTTGAGCTGTAGGAAAGGCAGCAGGAGCACAGACCGCTGCTACAGCCCCTGTGTAACCAACAGCCCTCCTCCCCAGTGCTACAGCGTATGGTTGAGCTGCAGGAAAGCCAGCAGGAGCAGAGACCGCCGCTACAGCCCCTGTGTAACCAACAGCCATCCTCCCCAAGTCCCATTGCCTCCTCACCCAGACACCCAAGAACACGGTGGGGGGGCCTTCGGCCACCCACTCACTCCCTAGATGATTTCCATAGCAATAAGTTTTAAAGTTTTCAATTGGAGTGTGTCCTTTTCCTTTCCTCCTCCCCCACCCATCCCGGGCTACCTTTCCAATTATCCCCCTAGTTGTGTGATGAAGTAATAAAGAATGCATGAATGTGAAGTAACAATGACTTTATTGCCTCTGCAAGTGGTGCTTGAAGGGGGGAGGGTAGTAGGGGAGGGTGGGGTTGTAGGTTTACAGGGAAGTAGAGTTAACCGGGGGGGGGGGTTGCGGAGATTTCATCAAGGAGAAACAAACAGAAGTTTCAAACCGTAGCCTGGCCAGTCACAAAACTGGTTTTCAAAGCTTCTCTGATGCGCACCGCGCCATGCTGTGCTCCTCTAACCGCCCTGGTGTCTGGCTGCGCGTAATCAGCGGCCAGGCGATTTGCCTCTACCTCCCACCCAGCCATAAATGTCTCCCCCTTACTCTCACAGAGATTGTGGAGCGCACAGCAAGCAGCAATAACAATGGGGATATTCTTTTCGCTAAGGTCTAACCGAGTCAGTAAGCTGCGCCAGCGCGCTTTTAAACGCCCAAATGCACATTCCACCACCATTCGGCACTTGCTCAGCCTGTAGTTGAACAGGTCCTGACTCCTGTCCAGGCTGCCTGTGTATGGCTTCATGAGCCATGGCATTAAGGGGTAGGCTGGGTCCCCAAGGATCACGATAGGCATTTCAACATCCCCAACGGTTATTTTCTGGTCCGGGAAGAAAGTCCCTTCCTCCAGCTTTCGAAACAGAGCAGAGTGCCTGAAGACGCGAGCATCATGTACCCTTCCCGGCCAGCCCACGTTGATGTCGGTGAAACGTCCCTTGTGATCCACCAGGGCTTGCAGCAGCATTGAAAAGTACCCCTTGCGGTTTATGTACTCGGTGGCTTGGTGCTCCGGTGCCAAGATAGGGATATGGGTTCCGTCTATCGCCCCACCACAGTTTGGGAATCCCATTGCAGCAAAGCCATCCACTATGGTCTGCACGTTTCCCAGAGTCACTACCCTTGATATCACCAGGTCTCTCATTGCCCTGGCAACTTGGATCACAGCAGCCCCCACAGTAGATTTGCCCACTCCAAATTGATTCCCGACTGACCGGTAGCTGTCTGGCGTTGCAAGCTTCCACAGGGCTATCGCCACTCGCTTCTCAACTGTGAGGGCTGCTCTCATCCTGGTATTCTGGCGCTTCAGGGCAGGGGAAAGCAAGTCAAAGTTCCATGAAAGTGCCCTTACGCATGCGAAAGTTTCGCAGCCACTGGGAATCGTCCCACACCTGCAGCACGATGCGGTCCCACCAGTCTGTGCTTGTTTCCCGGGCCCAGAATCGGCGTTCCACGGCATCAACCTGCCCCAGGAACACCATGATTTCCACATTGCTGGGGCCTGTGCCTTGTGAGAGGTCTAGGTCCATGTCCATTTCCTCATCACTCTCGTCGAGGCGCTGCAATCGCCTCCTCCTCCTCCTCGCCTGGTCCTGGTTTTGCTTTGGCATGTCCTGGCTCTGCATATACTCCAGGACAATGCGCGTGGTGTTCATAGTGCTCATAATTGCCGCGGTGATCTGAGCGGGCTCCATGATCCCAGTGCTAGCTATGGCGTCTGGTCTGAAAAAAGGCACGAAAGTAGTATCTGACGGACCAGGGGAAGAAGGGAGGGAGGGAGGGAGGGAGGGAGGGGCGAGTGACGACATGGCGTACAGGTACAGGGAATTAAAATCTAGAAAGGTGGCTTTGCATCAGGGAGAAACACAAACAACTGTCACACAGAATGCCCCCCCCACAAAGACTGAACTCAAAAGCCAGGGTTTAACAGGAGGGAGGGAGGGGGGAAGCAAATGAATACAGAATAAATCTATTTTTTACATCTTAAGACGACGGTGCAGCATGACTGATAGCCCTTGGCATTTTCTGGGTGCTTGGCAGCAAATACTGGGCGCTTGGCAGTAAGCCTTCAGGTCTATTGCACGATCTGATACCCACTGCAATATGACAATGATGGATACCAGTCATAATATACTATTTACTGCCCAAAAGGCAAGGGGTTGCTGCTGTGTAGCAAGCTAGCCCCACGTCTGCCAGCCCCATGTCTGCCAGCACCCAGATCGCCATCGGCCTCTTCTGGGTGCTTAGCAGACAATACTGGGCACTTGGCAGAAAATAGCATACTACGACTGATAACCATCATTGTCTGCCCGGGTGCCCATGATCGACAGCCACTGCAGTACGACGACGACGGATACCAGTCGTAATATACCATCTTCCACCAAAAGGCAAGGGGCTGGTGCAATGCAGCCCTACGGCTGCCAGCCCCACGGCTGCCCGCACCCAGATCGCCAATGAAGGCTACCAGTCATGCTGCACCGTCTACCGCCAAAAGGCAGTTAGCTGCTGCTGCTGTGTAGCAATGCAGTCCCACGTCTGCCGGCACCTAGATGACATATGGTGACGGTGAGCTGAGCTGAGCGGGCTCCATGCTTGCCGTGGTATGTTGTCTGCACAGGTAACCCAGGTAAAAAGGCGCGAATCTATTGTCTGCCGTTGCTGTGACGTAGGGGGAGGGACCTGACGACATGTACCCAGAACCCCCCGCGGCACTGTTTTGCATCATCCGGGCATTGGGATCTCAACCCATAATTCCAATGGGCGGCGGAGACTGCGGGAACTGTGGGATAGCTACCCATAGTGCAATGCGCCGGAAGTCGACGCTAGCCTCGGTACTGTGGACGCGGTCCGCCGAACTAATGCACTTAGAGCATTTTATGTGGGGACACACACAATCGGCTGTATACAACCGATTTCTATAAAACCGGCTTCTATTAATTCGATCTAATTTCGTAGTGTAGACATACCCTTGGTGTCTGGCCGGTGAGTCTTGTCCATATGCTCAGGGTTTAGCTGATCACCATATTCAGGGTGAGGAAGGAATTTTCCTCCAGGGCAGATTGGCAGAGGCCCTGAGGGTTT
>NW_020687334.1:0-1883 GCF_002925995.2 Terrapene triunguis | reverse complement strand
GGGCTCTGGGGTGGGGCCAGAAATGAGTTCAGGGTGCAGGAGGGTGCTCCGGGCTGGGGGGTAGAGTGCGGGGTGGGGGGTGAGGGCTCCAGCTGGAGGTGCGGACTCTGGGGGTGGGACTGGTGATGAGGGATTTGGGGTGCAAGAAGGTGGTCTTGGCTGGGACTGAGGGGTTTAGAGGGTGGGAGGGGGACCAGGGTTGGGGCAGGGGGTTGGGGCGCAGGCGGTTGCTCAGGGGTGCAGGCTTGGGGCAGCGCTTACCCTCAAGCAGCTCCCGGAAGCAGCAGCATGTCCCCCCTCTGGCTCCTACGCGGAGGCACGGCCAGGTGGCTCTGCTGTGGGCTGTCCCATCCGCAGGCACCATCCCTGCAGCTCCCATTGGCTGCCAGTCCCAGCCAACGGGAGCTGCGGGGGCAGCACTTGGGGTGGGGGCAACGTGTGGACCGGAGCCCCCTGGCTGCCCCTATGCGTAGGAGCCAGTGGGGGAAGATGCCGCTGCTTCCAGGAGCCACGCAGAGCAGCCCCTGACCCTGCTCTCTGGCTGGAGTACCAGAGTGGGGCAAGTCCCAGACCCCACTCCCCAGCGGGAGCTTGAGGGCCAGATTAAAATGGCTGGTGGGCCGGATCCGGCCCGCGGGCCATAGTTTACCCACCCCTGTTTTAGATCAAGTATCTGCAAAAGTCCCCAACATTTCTTTGCATGAGAAAATACCTAAGACTAAACTCCCTGACCTTATGAGAGGATGGAACATGTTCTTTTATTTGCAAAACCTTGTGAAGGCAACTTCTGCCTCAGTAAATTCTCATGAGAAGATTTCCCTGAAAAAGGAAGTGGAGATGACAGGATATCATAATGACATACTAAAGGATATAGCCCTTCTCTATAATTTTAAGGACACAGTGTTATAAATTGATTAAAAAAAACACATTATGATTTTTACATACAATGTTTAGAGGCTAAGGAAATTCTAGAGAGCATTTTAAGATTGCTCATTTGGTCAGATTTGAAGACCTCAGCAGTAGGGGAGCTCCTCAACCCTCAGGTGGAAAGGTGGCACAAGCTATATACCCCTTAGAAGAGTGCTCCTTACCCAAGAACAGTTAGTACTAACTTCTAAGTAAGCAGAAAAACCCTGACTTCTGAAAGGGAATAATAACAAGACAATCAGTTGTAAGATTTATTGGCAAATGGAAAAAATAGGAATTTAGCATTGCGTTTTTATAACCTTTCCACATCATTGAGCATGTATTGAAATGCACAGCCTCAACAAGACAAACTGCTATTAATTATTCCAGAGTTCACGTGGCGGGCACACAATTCCAAGATCTAGGAAGACAATTTAATTAACTTTGAAAATTTTCAAATAGAGTTTAAAAGGATAACTCCAGCATTTTATTTCCCTTGAGACTACCGACTGGAAATTTCACAATACATTTTGAGCAGTAAACATAACTTACCTTTGTCATTCCAGAAATAATTAGGTGGATTCCTTGTGGCATTTCATGTTCCTCACATATAATGTCTTCATAGTTATAACAAAGGAGCCTTGCCTTTTTCTAAAAACCACGACAAGTAGATTCATTGTAAGTTTAAACAAAACAGTACAGAATGTATGGCACCTACCAAACTTCTGAGCATTCAATGGCAAAACAACAAACATAATAGTAATGATGGATTTTTAGATTTTATTAGAATGTTTCAGAGTAGAGTTTTTCCCCCCAAACAATCATAAAACAAACAACGCAGGCCAATACTTACTAACATTTATTGTCATTAAATTGCAACTTCCCTTCAGGAAAGTAATGACAGAGGCCAAAACATGACAAATATTTATCGGGCAACTAAAATGATTAGGGGTTTGGAACGGGTCCCATATGAGGAG
>NW_020687333.1:0-3143 GCF_002925995.2 Terrapene triunguis | reverse complement strand
TTAATCCGAATTAACCCTTCACCCGTCCACACTACAGAGCCAGTTAATTCGAATTAAAGGGCCCTTTAAATCGATTTCTGTACTCCACCTCGACGAACGGAGTAGAGCCTAAATCGATTTTGTTAATTCGAATTAAGGTTAGTGTGGCCGCACACCACCGAATTACTGTGTTTAAGTTAATGGGGTAGTGTGGCCGCACACCACCGAATTAATGTGCTTAAAAACCGAATTAAGGTGCTTAGTGTGGCCGCGCACAATCGAATTTATACAACCTGTTTCCCAAATTCGAATTATCTAAATTCGGATTAATCCTGTAGTGTAGAGACTTGCACTGTTTCAGTATTGTAACTTCTGTTCACCATTTATTACACTTGCCTACAGTGTAACTTCTGTTCGCTGTTTGCCATCCATTATACTTGTCTATATTGTAACTTCTGTTCACTGTTTGCCATATTGTAATTCAAACCCCATTTTTAAACGCTTACTCCATTTTGTAAGGGCTTGCTGCAACCTTCATTTTTGCAAACCCTGCTGTAATCTTATTAGTTTAGTTTAGATGTGTGAATGAGGTATGTATGGATGATGGAATCAACCTCCAGCCCCAGCCTGTCCTGATTAAATAGAGTTCAAACACAAACGGCTGAAGATGCAGACAAGAGCCCTAACAAAGTAAGAAGAATCCACCCTAAAAAGAAAAGGTACAATAGAAGGAAGATCAAAGCCCGGTCCGAGGCTGAAAGTCATGTCTGCAATTGACGGGTGATCAATCACCAAACCCAGAGGCAGCATGACACAGCAAGACCTATAGACTCTGGATTCAAACTAAAGCCTACAAAAAGGATGGGTGAGATGGAAAACTTTGGAGGAGGGTAACATTCTGCTGCCAACATGGAAGGGCATCGGTGCATGCCCAACAGAGACCCAGCTCGTCCTTGTGCCCGGCTTTCCTGGCCAGTTAGCCGCCACAAGCTACGAACCCAAGCTGCAAACTCAAGCCACAGACTCAAGCAGGACTGGTAACAATGCAGCAGCTGCAGAACATCTGATGGATGTGTGTGTGTGTGAATGTGTATGTGTGTATAGGTATTAGGTATAATGTGTGTGTATAAGGATTAAGATATTAGTTATTAGTCATAAATCAAATTATCATAATAAATGTGGCATCTTTATCTTGTCCCCTTTAATAAGATCCTGTTAGTTTTTATTGGTATAACAACAGGGCTGGGGGTAGTGCGTTGGACAGGGCCGGGGGCAGCGCGGTGGACGGGGACAGGGCCAGGGGCAGTGCGGTGGACGGGGACAGGGACGGGGGCAGCGCGGTGGATGGGGACAGGGCCGGGGGCAGCGCGATGGAAGGGGACAGGGACGGGGGCAGTGCGGTGGACGGGGACAGGGATGGGGGCAGCGCGGTGGACGGGGACAGGGCCAGGGGCAGTGGATGGGGCGGGGCCGGGAGCACTGGAGGCAGGCCGGCGGCCAGGCCAGGCCAGGCTGGGCCCCTCACCGGTTGCCGCGGGTGACGATGAGCCCGTTCTCGGTGGAGAAGGCGTCGGAGGGCAGCCCCTGCAGGTTCCAGGTGCGCACGATGGTGGGGTTGCAGAGGAAGCTGTCGAAGGTGAACCGTGGCGAGCAGGGCACCTGCAGCTCCCGGATCTGCGGGCACAGAGCACAGGGTGACCGGGGCTGCCCGCCCCCTGGCTGTCCCATGGCGCTGGGCTCACAGGGGCAAGCGCCCGGAGCCCAGTGGGAGGACTTGGCCAGCGTGGCTCAAAGGCAGCGAGCCCGCCTGCCCCCTGGAGCCTTGGGAACATGTGGGGCCGGAGGGGGCGACCCCCAGGCAGAGCGCCGGGCAGGGACGGCGGCAGCCGGGGCTCCGAGCGCTCGGGGTGCCATGCCCAGGGCCCACGGGTGCCAGACACCTGCTTCATCCAGATGCTGGAGACGATCTCATCGCGGTAGCCGGACAGGAAGGGCCCCATGTAGGACAGGAAGGCAGCGGCCAGCAGGCAATCGCCCACCACGTAGCCCAGGTCCTCCTCCAGCCCCTGCGGAGACAGCCCGGCTGAGAGCCCTGCGCCGCCGGGAGCCCCGCCCCCCTGCCCCCCCTCCCATCCACGCCCCCCCCCCCCCCCCCCCCCACTGGGATCCCCGCCTCCCAGATCCTGTCCGCTGGGATCCCTGCCCCCTGGCCTGGCTATGACATTGCTGTACCCGAGCCCCTGCCCCCCAGATCCTCCCCACTGGGATCCCTGCCCCCAGCCCCGCTACCTGCACCGTCTCCTCCCAGCGCGCCTTCTCCCCCGCCAGCCCGGACACCAGCTTGTCGGCGCGGTCCAGCTTGATCTCCATCTCCTCGGAGCGCTTGCGCAGGTCCTCCTTCTGCGCCAGCTTCTCCTCGTACTCCTGCTTCAGCCGCTCCAGCTTCTCCGCCACCTGGGGGGCCAGAGCCGTGAGCCCCTCAGCGCCACGCCCAGCCCAGCACCCCCCCCCGCCCCTGGGCACACCGACCTCCCGCAGCTTCTCCTGTGCCTCGGCCTGCGAAGCCTGCTTCTCGGCCAGCTGGGCCATGGCGGCGTTCATGCGGGCACGCTTGGGCTCCACCACCCGGTATATCCGGCCGTACATCTGGGGGGGGACAGCGAATGGTGAGCCCCCCGCACAGCACTGCTGCTGGCCTGGGAGAGGAGAACCCCGGAGCCCTCCCCCCCCCCCCCCCCCCCCACCCCGGGGGGACCCCCCGCCCCCCCCCCCCCCCCCCCAGCTCTAACCACCAGACACCACTCCCCTGCCAGAGCTGGGAGAGAACCCAGGAGTCCTGCCCCCCCAGCTCTAACCACCAGACCTCACTCCCCTGCCAGAGCCAGGAGAGAACCCAGGAGTCCTGGCTCCCAGCCCCCCCTGCTCTAACCACCAGTCCCCACTCCCCTCCCAGAGCCGGGGAGAGAACCCAGGAGTCCTGGCTCCCAGCCCCCTATGCTCTAACCCACCAGACCCCACTCCCCTTCCAGAGCCAGGGAGAGAACCTGACATTTGTTTCTCTTTCTCCTTCTTGTCTTCAGAGTTTTCACTCACAGCCATCGTCCTGCCAAACCCTTGCCAGCCTGGCACTCCCCTCCCCCAGCCTGGCACCACCTGCCCTCAGC
>NW_020687332.1:0-7767 GCF_002925995.2 Terrapene triunguis | reverse complement strand
CCTCATTCAGTAAGGGGCCCACACTTTCCTTGACTTTCTTCTTGTTGCTAACATACCTGAAGAAACCCTTCTTGTTACTCTTAACATCTCTTGCTAACTGCAACTCCAAGTGTGATTTGGCCTTCCTGATTTCACTCCTGCGTGCCTGAGCAATATTTTTATACTCCTCCCTGGTCATTTGTCCAATCTTCCACTTCTTGTAAGCTTCTTTTTTGCGTTTAAAATCAGCAAGGATTTCACTTTTTAGCCAAGCTGGTCACCTGCCATATTTACTATTCTTTCTACACATTGGGATGGTTTGTTCCTGCAACCGCAATAAGGATTCTTTAAAATACAGCCAGCTCTCCTGGACCCCTTTGCCCTTCATGTTATTCTCCCAGGGGATCCTGCCCATCTGTTCCCTGAGGGAGTCAAAGTCTGCTTTTCTGAAGTCCAGAGTCCGTATTCTGCTGCTCTCCTTTCTTCCTTGTGTCAGGATCCTGAACTCGACCATCTCATGGTCACTGCCTCCCAGGTTCCCATCCACTTTTGCTTCCCCTACTAATTCTTCCCTGTTTCTGAGCAGCAGGTCAAGAAAAGCTCTGCCCCTAATTGGTTCCTCCAGAACTTGTACCAGGAAATTGTCCCCTACACTTTCCAGAAACTTCCTGGATTGTCTGTGCACCGCTGTATTGCTCTCCCAGCAGATATCAGGGTGATTAAAGTCTCCCATGAGAACCAGGGCCTGCGATCTAGCAACTTCTGCTTGTTGCCAGAAGAAAGCCTCGTCCACCTCATCCCCCTGGTCTGGTGGTCTATAGCAGACTCCAACCACAACATCACACTTGTTGCTCACACTTCTCAACTTTATCCAGAGACTCTCAGGTTTTTCTGCAATTTCATACCGGAGCTCTGAGCAGTCATACTCCTCTCGTACATACAACGCAACTCCCCCACCTTTTCTGCCCTGCCTATCCTTCCTGAACAGTTTATATCCATCCATGACAGTACTCCAGTCATGTGAGTTATCCAACCAAGTCTCTGTTATTCCAATCGCATCATAGTTCCCTGACTGTGCCAGGACTTCCAGTTCTCCCTTCTTGTTTCCCAGGCTTCTTGCATTTGTGTATAGGCACTTAAGATAACTCATCGATCGTCCTTCTTTCTCAGTATGAGACAGGAGTCCTCCCCTCTTGTGCTCTCCTGCTTGTGCTTCCTCCCAGGATCCCATTTCTCCACTTACCTCAGGGCTTTGGTCTCCTTCCCCCGGTGAACCTAGTTTAAAGCCCTCCTCACTAGGTTAGCCAGCCTGCTTGCGAAGATGCTCTTCCCTCTCTTCGTTAGGTGGAGCCCGTCTCTGCCTAGCACTTCTTCTTGGAACACCATCCCATGGTCGAAGAATCCAAAGCCTTCTGTCCCACACCACCTGCGTAGCCATTCGTTGACTTCCACGATTCGACTGTCTCTACCCAGGCCTTTTCCTTGCACAGGGAGGATTATCCTTCTTCCCAGAGCCACGTAGTCTGCAGTGATCTGCTCAAGGTCATTCTTGGCAGTATCATTGGTGCCCACGTGGAGAAGCAGGAAGGGGTAGTGATCGGAGGGCTTGATGAGTCTCGGCAGTCTCTCCGTCAGATCGTGTATCCTAGCTCCTGGAAAGCAGCAGACCTCTCAGTTTTCCCGGTCGGAGTGGCAGATAGATGACTTAGTCCTCCTGAGGAGGGAGTCCCCGACCACCACCACCCTCCTCCTCCTCTTGGGAGTGGTGGTCGTGGAACCCCCATCCCTAGGACAGTGCATCTTTTGCCTTCCAATCAGTGGAGTCTCCTTCTGCTCCCTTCCCTCAGATGGGTCATCTAGTCCACTCTCCGCATTAGTACCTGTAGAGAGAACATGGAAACGATTGCTCACCTGTATCTCCATTGCTGGTACATGGACGCTCCTCTTTATCCTTCTGGAGGTCACATGGAGCCAACGGAACAATTTTGGCTCAGGGCTTTAAGCTGGGATTTTCCAAAGTGCATATGGGAGCTAAGTTCCCAAATCCCATTGTCTTTCCACCCTTGTTCCTATTTGAAAATCATAACCACAGAACAGAAAAATACATGAAGATAGAGGTGTGAGTTGATTAACCTACAGGACCTCATGGGATAACAAGCAAACCTCTCAGAAATGTTCCTCAAGAACTAGTTCTTGTGTGAAGATTTTAATTACACCACTATCAAGAAAGATTGCAAACATCTGTGGAAATCAAGGCCCAATGGCATTGTGTGCACCAATGAAATAATCTTCCCTTATTTAAACACTTGCATTTTGAAGGAGGTCAGAATCTGATCTTAATTTTGTTAAAGTAGGAAGAGTGCATACCCTAACCAACAGAGAAACATCATAGATAGATAGATAGATAGATAGATAGATAGATAGATAGATAGATAGATAGATAGATAGATGTTCTTCATCAATTCCTTTCCAATCAAATGACTTTTCAGTTCAGCTTGTTAGCCAGGCTTTGCAAAATCACCACAAAGTGAGTATTTTTTCTAAGATACCTGACTATCTTCCCAAGGTTTAATAGAGTTCTTCTGGATTTCCACCGGCATAAAGAAATCAAAGGATGGGGGGAAATGATTTAAAAATCCTTGCTTGTGTTACTTCTCAGTGCAATCAACTGAACTGGACCTCTCTGTGCAGATACTGACTGTAGTAGAAAAAGAGCCTGAGACATAAACCTTTGTATAGAGTCTTTGTATAGAGGCCTGATATGAGGCAGGACCTGCTCACAGAATTTGGCAAGAACTTGGCGGATATTGCAAAAATACACATTTTTAATAAGTGCTAAGTACAGAGTACTGATGCAAACACATTCCGATATCAAGTGCTACCAGAACATTCCAATATCAAGGATGGTGCAAAAACATTCCCCAAGAATAACAGAAACACACTGATTCTTCCTAAAAGATAAGGTCAGGATGACAGTATGTAACTTGTTTGTATCGGAGTATAAAGATGTATCTCAGATGGGGGAATGGAAAGTCCCACCACTGACTGAGCTGCATCCACTGTCATGGGCATACATGTCTTAGTATCCTCGTAAAGTATGTCAGGTGCTATTACCGTGCTTTGTCAACAATAAACTGGCCTGGTGCCTGTGGCGACGAAAAAGGAAGGAGACAGAAAGCCAGGTCGTGGTAGCCGAAAAGCCAAAAAGCCTCTCAGGGAACTTTCCCTGGGGTTTTTATTCTTTCTACTTCCCTGCTTACAACACTTCTAAGTGGTTAAATTCTTGCGCATAGGAGGAGTGTACAGTGTACAACAACATAAGATAACAAACCCATATCTTGTGCACGTGAAAGCAAGCTGCAAGGGTGATGATCAAGTCAGCCAATAAGTTTCCTAATCACAGACGCTGGGGTGAAGGCCACTCCTGCCTCGTAGCCATGGGCACAGTGTGCCGCACCCATGGGCTGACGATTCGGGAGCTCTGCGTCCCTACATCCCCCCCTTTTCTATTTTATATGCGGTGTTTAGACGGAGCACCCTCGCAGGGTTGCATGCACAATGCCACCAGACTGGGTATGCACTAAACAAAGCAGCAAAGTAAAACGCCAAGGACCAAGACCAAGACCCCATACTGTAAAAGGATTTTTATCCACCCTAAGGGTAGCCATGACCAGATGTAATCCCACCAAGGAGGGGAAACGTCCTGGCGGATGGCTTGAGCATAACGCTTCAGCATATCAATCTACTATTGTATGCGGTTACCATTATCAGTGAGATTAAAACAACACATTTCCTTTACAGTCTCACACCCCAGATGTTGCTGCAGCCACTATTCCATCTGGGATTCGCCTTGGCCACTAGGGGCCAACAAAAAACCTCCCAATACACACAAAATAAGGAGTAAATTAGCATTAAGGCAAGCCAACAATGTCACAAAATAATTTTCCGCGGTAGGTTCCAGCTGCTGCTGCGCTCGCAACTGCTCGGCCTGCAATGAGAGGGCTTTAACCTGTCCCCAGGTCATGCGCTGCGGGGGCTCCCATGGGGGGCGCTGGCGAGGACGCTCGGGATCCTGTAGATGTAGGTTGAACTGCGGAATGGGGTTCAACAGTCCCTGGTGCCAGGCCATCGCCGTGCCACGGGCGGACATTACGCGCCGGGACCCACAACGGACCTGTAGGAAGATGCCCCCGTCCCCACGTTATAAGGGGCGCTGGGCCATGCCACTGAGGATCCGGGGCCTTGTGATATTTAACAAGGGGGCGGGGCAAGGCCTGGTGGCTGCGGAAATGAGGTTCTGCCGCAGAGTAATTGTCAGTCAAATTCAAATGATTTAGGGTAAAGAGCACTGCAGCCAGCCATTCCTGGCGGAGAGGAAGGCCTACTGGAATCCCCCCTTTTTGTTTTTGGTGGGCCAGGGCCTGTTTGAGCGCACGGTTGGCCCGTTCCACAATGGCCTGGCCTGTGGGGTTATACGGAATACCAAATGTGTGGACAACGTCCCACGTGGTACAAAAGGAGGCAAAGGCCGAGCTACAGTAGGCGGGGCCGTTATCGGTCTTAAGATAGGACGGGTGACCCATGATCGCCATGGCGTGAATCATGTGATTAATAACATGACGAGAGGCCTCACCCTTCTGGGGGGTGACCCACACATAATGGGAAAAGGTATCTACACACACGTGAAGATACTGCCAGGGGGGCAAAAGGAGGAAAGTGTGTAACATCCATTTGCCAAAGCTGATTGGCCGAAGTGCCGCGAGGGTTAACCCCCACCTCCGGGCGATTGGAGAAAGAAGCGCAAAGGTCACACTGGCGAACAATGGCCTGCGCCTGATGCAATGGGAGAGTGAACTGCTTGGCAAGGGCCTTGGCGGACTGATGGAAAAAGGCGTGGCTTTCGATTGGGGAGGAAAAAATCGAGGCCACCGATTTGACCACCTGGTCGGCCACCGCGTTACCTTCTGTCAATAGGCCCGGTAGTGTGGTGTGACTGCGAATATGTGCCACAAACAGTGGGCTAGAGCGGGAGGAAAGGAGCTGTTGCAGGGTGAGAAAAAGGGCCAACAGATTGTCATCACAAGAGGGCGACACATAGGAACCTGGAAGAGACTTAAGAACATTAGTAACATAAAGACTATCAGTAATAAGATTAAAAGGGTCATCCTGGAAGCATCGGCAGGCAAGGATGACAGCGGCCAATTCTGCGCACTGGGGGGAACGCTGAGGCAGGGTAAAGCGGACTTGCCAAGTGCCCTGCTCCTGCCAGCTGACCGCACCTCGCGTTGGGCCGCCATCTGTAAAGAGGGTAAGTGCATCCTCAATGGGGACGGTGGACAAAGACGATCGGAGGTTGAGGCAACGTTGTTGCAAGAGCAAGAGACGGGGGTCAGGGGGAATGTGATATTTAATTTCCCCGACATAGTCGGCAAGAGACAACTGGAGGGTGGCACTGCAAGAGACAGCGCGTTCCCAGTCTTTAGCCGGGATGGGGACAATAATGGCAGCGGGGTCGCAACCCAAGAGGGTGCGGGACCGTTCCCACACTTTGAAAATCAGCTCGGCGGCCTGTTGAGGGAATGTCTGAATAGTATGCGGAGGGGAATGGGTCAAATAAATCCATTCAATTAGATGGAGACGCGCTGCCGCCCCCTCCTGGGCGAGGACAGCTGTCGGTTGTGAAAGTGTGGGAAGCAAAATGGCAAAAAGGGGCTGTTCCCTATCTCGGCGGTCGACCCACACTTGGGCCAGGGTCCGGTTAATGAGGGCGACCGCCTGGCGCTGTTCCTGGGAAACGGAAATGATATCCCCAGGGAGGTGGCCCTGCCGAAGGCCAGAAAAAAGAGGGGATAGCATGAAGGTAGTCAGAGGGCAAAAAGGGCGAATCCAATTAAGGGACCCTAATAACTGTTGGAGCTGTACGAACGTAAGAGGGTCGGGCAGCACCAGCTCGGGACAAACTGGGCGGGCATATGACTGGAGCATACGGTGACCAAGATACAAAAAGAGTGGCTGGCGCTGGACTTTGTCCGGTGCTATAACCAGGCCACACGCCGCAAGCTGGTGGCGCAGTTCGTCCAGCCAGTTATCAGGAAGTATGGGGTGAGCCACCAAAATGTCATCCATATAGTAATAGATTAAAGCATCTGGGTGTGCTGTGCGAAACGGCCGTAAGGCTTGCGCAACAAAATATTGACACAAGGTGGGGCTGTTCAACATGCCCTGAGGGAGCACATTCCACTGATAGCGTGGAGTGGGCTGGGAATAATTTAAGACCGGAACGGTAAAGGCAAAACGCGCCCGGTCCTCAGGGTGTAGGGAGATGGTAAAAAAAATCTTTTAAATCTATTACAAATAACCGGTGATCACAGGGGATAAGGTTGGGATTGGGGTTACCACACTGCAGGGGACCCATAGGCTGTATAATTTTGTTAATGGCGCGAAGATCCTGCAGGAGGCGCCACTTGCCAGATTTCTTTTTAATTACAAACACGGGGGTATTAAAGGGGCTAGTGGACTCCTCCAAATGCCCTGCCCGTAGCTGGTCACTGACCAAGTGCTGGAGGGCCTCCAGCTTTTCCAGAGGAAGCGGCCACTGCGCAACCCATACAGGCTCGTCAGTGAGCCAACGGAGGGGGAGGGCCGTACGCCTAATCATCAATATGGATGGTGGCAGTGAACTGTGTTAATAAATCACGGCCCCACAGGTTGAGGTGGACGGGGAGAATGATAGGCCGGATATGGGCACGGCGGTGAGAGCGCCGAATCCTAACCACTAGACCACCAGGGATAAGCTGCCCGGGGCGTGCCCTCCGCCTGCTCGGGGATGCCCGAAAACTGCCCCGCGCCATATAACTGCTCAGCGAGATAGGCCTCCCCACTCTGTGCTGCCGCCGCAAGCGCCTCTCGCTGATACTCACTATCCCACACAACATATTGCGCGGGAGACAGCACCATGCGACACATGTCTTTCCAATCTTGGGGGAGCAAGAAATAACCATTTGACACACCTTCCAAGATCCCCAGGGTGAAAGTGGACCGCAACTCGCGCAGAACCGAGTAGGGGAGAGCCTCCCAGTCCACGATCTGCCCCCCATTACCATTATCCCGCCAAGAGACGGGGAACGCCTCGAACCCACAGCTGGATTCCTCATCGGTCAAGAGACCGGCCTCGCACGCTCGCCACACCGCCGCGGCGACAGCGCCCTCCCGCCCGACCGGTGGGCAGGGGGGCGCCGCCGTGGGCGGCGGCGCAGGGAGGGTCAGCTGCGGGTAGGAGGGGATTGGCCCATCACCTGGGGGCAAAAGGGAAACTGGCTTGGGACCGTCGGGGCCGACCCCCTCCAGCGCCTCCTTGCAACGCTGCCAGAGCAGCAGGTACTGGACCGGGGCACGGGGTTCACTATACAAGGTGGTCCCAATCCGTATCCAATCAAGAAGCCGTAACGACCCGCAGTCCGGATACCAGGGGCACTGGCGACCTATCTCCCTTAGAAGGTCCTCAATATGAGCGACCGAGACAACGACACATGTTCGTTGCCATATAATCTTTTGTAACTCTCTTGCGTGCTCCTTCTGGGCACTGGAAAGTCGCCCCCCCCCATACTCACGAATCAGGGGCGGCAAACGGCCGCGGGGGTGCACTCGGTGTATCCAGCCAGTGAGCAGGGGGTTATCACGTCGGGGTCACCAGATGTGGCGACGAAAAAGGAAGGAGACAGAAAGCCAGGTCGTGGTAGCTGAAAAGCCAAAAAGCCTCTCAGGGAACTTTCCCTGGGGTTTTTATTC
>NW_020687331.1:0-3546 GCF_002925995.2 Terrapene triunguis | reverse complement strand
GTGGTGCCCAGAACTGGACACAATACTCCAGCTGAGGCCTAACCAGCACATGTCTTCACTGCGTAAATAGGGAGTAAATAGCAGTGTGCACCAAATTGCTGTGCTGTAATTCCCCTGTGAAGACTCTGCAGGCACAAACTTCAAGATCCCAAGTTCACACTAATGTAGTCCTATTTTGAAGAGGGTGTATATCTACAGTACACCAGCTTGCCATGCCTTAAGTGTCTGTGTGGATTCTGGTACTCTGCAGTAAAGCCTTGTGTCATGAGCTTTGACATAGTGGCAAGCTGGTGTGCTGTAGATTTACACCCTAGCTTGCTGCACACTAAGTCTCCAGGTAGACATGCCCTAAGTGTGAGAATATTGTTTCTATCAGCCAGCTATGGGTATATCTATCAGCGTTTGCGAACAGGGGCTGCTAACAGGGAGTTTCGCAAGGGAGTTCTCCAGGTGAAGGAGGAGCAATACAGCACCCTTTTGGGCGGACAGGGGGCTGCAGATGGGAGTTTGACAGAGGGAGGCTTACGATGGTTAGGAAGACCCGCAACACCTGTGCCAGCACTGCTTCTGTCTCCTCCACCTGCGCCTGTAGCCAGACAGAGCGCCTGAGCATGGATGCTTCTACCCAGATCATGGTGTGGTTTTGCAGAGACTGTAATTTGCAATTTCCACTTACTGATATCCAGGCTGAGGGGACCATCCAATGTGAAAGGTGCCTGCTGGTGGAATCTCTCAGGCAGCAGGTGGGAGAGCTACAGGAGGAGGTGGCTAGGTTGAGAAGCATCCGAATCCACGAGCAATTCCTGGACAGTGTCCATGTGGAGACAGCTGAGGTAGCTGTCCCAGGACACAGGACTGCTGATACACCACTGGTGGAGGAGGACATGGCTCAGGGTGGACACTGGCAGCTGGTTACTTCTGGCAGCAGGCAGTGCTCCACCCCTGCTCCGAACCCTCCCGCTGTGGTAATAGGTAACCGTTATGCTCTTCTTGATACAGGAAAGAAGGCATCACCCCCTACAGTAAAGGAGGAGAAGCCTCGTACCCCTAAGGCTGGGAGGTCTGCTGCCACCACTGCGAATAGGAAACGTAGGGTAGTGGTGGTCGGAGACTCTCTGCTGAGGGGGACGGAGGCGCCCATCTGTCGCCCCGACATTTCATCTCGGGAGGTATGCTGCCTGCCGGGAGCCCGTATCCGAGACGTTACGGAGGCATTGTCGAGGATTATCCAGCCCTCTGACTACTACCCCATGCTACTCATCCATGTGGGCACAAATGATACTGCGCGGTGTGACACTGAGCGGATCAAGAGTGACTACAGGGCTCTGGGAGTACGGGTGAAGGAGTTTGGAGCGCAGGTGGTATTCTCTTCGATTCTTCCTGTCAAAGGTAGGGGCCCGGGCAGAGACAGATGCATCATGGAGGTAATGCCTGGCTGCGAAGATGGTGTCGCCAGGAGGGCTTTGGCTTCCTAGACCACGGGATGCTATTTGAGAAAGGACTGCTAGGCAGAGATGGTGTTCACCTTTCGAGGAGGGGAAAGACCCTATTTGGACACAGACTGGCTAACCTAGTGAGAAGGGCTTTAAACTAGGTTCGACGGGGACAGGTGAGCAAAGCCCGCAGGTAAGTGGGGAACATGGAGACCTGGGAGATGGGTCGGAGACGAGAGGGAGTGTGGGCTATATTGGCAGAGAGAAAGGAGGGTCAGGACAAAACCGGGAGGAAAGATCAAACCAGTATCTTAGATGCCTATATACAAATGCGAGAAGTATGGGTAATAAGCAGGAAGAACTGGAAGTGCTAATAAATAAATACAACTATGACATTGTTGGCATCACTGAAACTTGGTGGGATAATACACATGATTGGAATGTTGGTGTGGATGGATACAGCTTGCTCAGGAAGGATAGACAGGGGAAAAAGGGAGGAGGTGTTGCCTTATATATTAAAAATGTACACACTTGGACTGAGGTAGAGATGGACATAGGAGACGGAAGTGTTGAGAGTCTCTGGGTTAGGCTAAAAGGGGTAAAAAACAAGGGTGATGTCATGCTAGGAGTCTACTACAGGCCACCTAACCAGGTGGAAGAGGTGGATGAGGCTTTTTTTAAACAACTAACAAAATCATCCAAAGCCCAAGATTTGGTGGTGATGGGGGACTTCAACTATCCGGATATATGTTGGGAAAATAACACAGCGGGGCACAGACTATCCAACAAATTCTTGGACTGCATTGCAGACAACTTTTTATTTCAGAAGGTTGAAAAAGCTACTAGGGGTGAGGCTGTTCTAGACTTGATTTTAACAAATAGGGAGGAACTCGTTGAGAATTTGAAAGTAGAAGGCAGCTTGGGTGAAAGTGATCATGAAATCATAGAGTTTGCAATTCTAAGGAAGGGTAGAAGGGAGAACAGCAAAATAGAGACAATGGATTTCAGGAAGGCCGATTTTGGTAAACTCAGAGAGCTGATAGGTAAGGTCCCATGGGAATCAAGACTGAGGGGAAAAACAACTGAGGAGAGTTGGCAGTTTTTCAAAGGGACACTATTAAGGGCCCAAAAGCAAGCTATTCCGCTGGTTAGGAAAGATAGAAAATGTGGCAAAAGACCACCTTGGCTTAACCACGAGATCTTGCATGATCTAAAAAATAAAAAGGAGTCATATAAAAATGGTAACTAGGACAGATTACAAAGGATGAATATAGGCAAACAACACAGGAATGCAGGGGCAAGATTAGAAAGGCAAAGGCACAAAATGAGCTCAAACTAGCTACAGGAATAAAGGTAAACAAGAAGACTTTTTATCAATACATTAGAAGCAAGAGGAAGACCAAAGACAGGGTAGGCCCACTGCTCAGTGAAGAAGGAGAAACAGTAACAGGAAACTTGGAAATGGCAGAGATGCTTAATGGCTTCTTTGTTTCGGTCTTCACCGAGAAGTCTGAAGGAATGCCTAACATAGTGAATGCTAATGGGAAGGGGGTAGGTTTAGCAGATAAAATAAAAATAGAACAAGTTAAAAATCACTTAGAAAAGTTAGATGCCTGCAAGTCACCAGGGCCTGATGAAATGCATCCTAGAATACTCAAGGAGTTAATAGAGGAGGTATTTGAGCCTCTAGCTATTATCTTTGGAAAATCATGGGAGATGGGAGAGATTCCAGAAGACTGTGAAAGGGCAAATATAGTGCCCATCTATAAAAACAACCCAGGAAACTACAGACCAGTTAGTTTAACTTCTGTGCCAGGGAAGATAATGGAGCAAGTAATTAAGGAAATCATCTGCAAACACTTGGAAGGTGGTAAGGTGACAGGGAATAGCCAGCATGGATTTGTAAAGAACAAATTGTGTCAAACCAATCTGATAGCTTTCTTTGATAGGATAACGAGTCTTGTGGATAAGGGAGAAGCTGTGGATGTGGTATACCTAGACTTTAGTAAGGCATTTGACACAGTCTCGCATGATATTCTTATCGATAAACTAGGCAAATACAATTTAGATGGGGCTACTATAAGGTGGGTGCATAACTGGCTGGATAACCGTA
>NW_020687330.1:2731-4470 GCF_002925995.2 Terrapene triunguis | reverse complement strand
CACGAGCTACGATCCCAAGCTGCGAACTCAAACTACAATCAGGACTGGTAACTATCCAGCAGCTGCAGAACATTTTGGGGTGTGTGTGTGTGTGTGAGTGTATGTGTATAAGCATTGAGGTATTTGCTAATAGTTACAGATTAATAATAAATGTGGCATCTTTATCTTGTCCCCTTTAATAAGATCCTGCTAGTTTTTATTGGTATAACATTATTGGTGGAGAATGCGAAAGGGGGAGCAAGCAAGCATAGAATCCACAGTTATTATAAAACTGGTGTGCACACCGCCAGCTTTAGCAAGCCTGGCACTATAGAAAAAGAGTGTAAACTTTCAGTTAATTAACCAAACTCTGAAGGATATAGGAGTTTAGGTTTAAATTGTGTTATAAAGGTACATAATCCGGGGAAGGATTAACCAAACTCTGAAGGATATAGGAGTTTAGGTTTAAATTGTGTTATAAAGGTACATACACCCTCAGCCATAGCAAGACTGAGCTAAAGAGGAGAACTTAGTGTTTCTCACTCTGATCTGGGGAAGGATTTGTATAATTGGTGTATGAACCCTCGGTGGTAGCAGACCGAGTAATACAGAGGGAGGCTTAGCGTCTCTCCCTCTGGCCCAGAGTGGGTTAAAAACATAAGATACAGATCTTGTTCTGTTAAACCAAACTCTGAAGGATATAGGAGTTTGGGCAGTGCAGTGTGGTTTATGTTTGTTTGTTTTTTGTTTTTTTTTTTGTAAGTAATATTGTGGTAATTTCACAATTTTAAAGAAAATGTTTAAGGAACGGGACCAGGAAGGGTGGGGGCTAGTTGGAAAGCCCACCCTCCTTGCTAAATTGGTAGTGGAACAAGGCTTGTGCCCATGGAAAGGAACTGTTTATTGGAAAAAGCACGATTGGGCCCAGGCAAGCAACAGATAGAAAAACTGAAAACAGGTTAGGTACAGAGAGTTAAAACAGCACTCTCAAATCTTACAGCAGCAGTAACATCAGGAGAAGAAACATTTAAGACCCCAGAAGGGGGCAGACCTTTGGGACCCCTCTGGAGATTGGGAAGGGGGATATTTGGGATATTTGGGTAAATTCCTCCTCCCAGGGCCAAAATGCCATTAAAACAGTTAACAACAGTGCCTGCTTCTCCCTCAGATCTCCAGGCCATGGCAAAATGGCTGGAGATTTTAAAACATTATTTTTTTTTCTAGATGAAGTGTTAACGCCCTTTTACTAAGAGAAAGAAAAAATTTACACTCACAAAAAAATGCACAATTTAATTAGCATTTGCGCAGCCCCAAGTACCAAACACACTGTGGCAGAGACTAAGCAGGTTCTGCCATGGTGGGAGCACTGTGCTAATTTGTTTCCAAGCTTTTATCTTTCAGGCTCTAAACCAGAACATCAGAAGAGCTGGTACCAGCTGAAGAGTTATAAAATACCATGGTTATAGTGTCATGACAAAGTCTGTGTTCAGTGTTCTGTGTTGCATGTCCTGTGTCTGTCTCTAGTGGTGTCCTGTGCTAGCATTGGGTCCAGAAAAAAAGGGGATACTACACTAGACAGGGCAAATGTCTTTTCCTCTCTCTACTTCCCCCATGTCCATCCAATTTATCAATCACCACTTGTGTCCAAAGGACTTTGGTCCCCAATGTATCCGGTTTATTTTTTGTTAGGTTCTCTAATAGTCATTTTGTTGTTAATTTTTGTTATTAATACATTTGCATTGTTAGTTACATTTGCTTGT
>NW_020687330.1:2019-2721 GCF_002925995.2 Terrapene triunguis | reverse complement strand
CAAATACCAACGGCTGAAGAACTAGACAACAGCCCTAACTCAAGCAAGAAGCATCCACCCTAAAAAGAAACAACAGAAGGAAGATCAAAGCCAGGTCCCAGGCTGACAGTCACGCCTGCAATTGACGGGTGATCAAGCAAACCCAGAGGCGGTGTGACACAGCGAGACCTAGGAACTTTGAATCCAAACTAAACTCCTATAAAAAAGGAAGGGTGAGAGGAGAGACTTTGGGTAACGTTCTGCTATCAACATCAAGGAGCATCGGTGCGCGCCCGACAGAGACCCGGCTCCTCCTCGTGCTCAGCTTTCCTGGCCAGTTAGCTGCCACGAGCTACGATCCCAAGCTGCGAACTCAAACTACAATCAGGACTGGTAACTATCCAGCAGCTGCAGAACATTTTGGTGTGTGTGTGTGTGTGTGAGTGTATGTGTATAAGCATTAAGGTATTTGCTAATAGTTACAGATTAATAATAAATGTGGCATCTTTGTCTTGACCCCTAAAACGATCCTGTGTAAGTTTGTGGGACAACATTATTGGTGGAGAATGCGAAAGGGGGAGCAAGCATAGAATCCACAGTTATTATAAAAGTGGTGTGCACACCGCCAGCTTTAGCAAGCCTGGCACTATAGAAAAAGAGTGTAAACTTTCAGTTAATTAACCAAACTCTGAAGGATATAGGAGTTTAGGTTTAAATTGTGTT
>NW_020687330.1:0-2009 GCF_002925995.2 Terrapene triunguis | reverse complement strand
AACCAAACTCTGAAGGATATAGGAGTTTAGGTTTAAATTGTGTTATAGAGGTACATACACCCTCAGCCGTAGCAAGACTGAGCTAAAGAGGAGAACTTAGTGTTTCTCACTCTGATCCGGGGAAGGATTTGTATAATTGGTGTATGAACCCTCGGTGGTAGCAGACCGAGTAATACAGAGGGAGGCTTAGCGTCTCTCCCTCTGGCCCAGAGTGGGTTAAAAACATAAAATACAAATCTTGTTCTGTTAAACCAAACTCTGAAGGATATAGGAGTTTGGGCAGTGTAGTGTGGTTTATGTTTGTTTTGTTTTGTTTTGTTTTTTTGTAAGTAATATTGTGGTAATTTCACAATTTTAAAGAAAATGTTTAAGGAACGGGACCAGGAAGGGTGGGGGCTAGTTGGAAAGCCCACCCTCCTTGCTAAATTAGTAGTGGAACAAGGCTTGTGCCCATGGAAAAGAACTGTTTATTGGAAAAAGCAGGATCGGGCCAGGCAAGCAAAAGATAAAGAAACTGAAAAACAGGTTAGGTACAGAGAGTTAAAACAGCACTCTCAAATCTTACAGCAGCAGTAACATCAGGAGAAGAAACATTTGAGACCCCAGAAGGGGGCAGACCTTTGGGACCCCTCTGGAGATTGGGAAGGGGGATATTTGGAATATTTGGGTAAATTCCTCCTCCCAGGGCCAAAATGCCATTGAAACAGTTAACAACAGTGCCTGCTTCTGCCTCAGATCTCCAGGCTATGGCAAAATGGCTGAAGATTTTAAAACAGAAATTTTTTTTTCTAGATGAAGTGTTAACGCCCTTTTACTAAGAGAGAGAAAAATTTACACTCACAAAAAAATGCACAATTTAATTAGCATTTGCGCAGCCCCAAGTACCAAACACACTGTGGCAGAAACTAAGCAGGTTCTGCCATGGTGGAAGCACTGTGCTAATTTGTTTCCAAGCTTTTATCTTGCAGGCTCTAAACCAGAACATCAGGAGAGCTGGTACCAGCTGAAGAGTTATAAAATACCATGGTTATAGTGTCATGACAAAGTCTGTGTTCAGTGTTCTGTGTTGCACGTTCTGTGTCTGTCTCTGGTGGTGTCCTGTGCTAGCATTGGGTCCAAAAAAAAAAAAAAAAAAGAGGGGATACTACACTAGACAGGGCAAATGTCTTTTCCTCTCTCTACTTCCCCCATGTCCATCCAATTTATCAATCACCACTTGTGTCCAAAGGACTTTGGTCCCCAATGTATCAGGTTTATTTTTTGTTAGGTTCTCTAATAGTCATTTTGTTGTTAATTTTTGTTATTAATACATTTGTATTGTTAGTTACATTTGCTTGTATTGTTAATTCCACACTTTCCTCTATGCACTCTGGTTCTACTTCCCCAAGCCCTGAAGGGTAGTTCTTGGGCCCCCATAACCTGTAAAACGTTGGCCCATAATTGTAGGGCCCCATCTTTCAGGTCCCCAAAAACCTCTTAAGAACAACTGTTAAAAATAGAAAATTCTGCAACATTTTAGCAACTAAATGTTAGTTTAAGTCCAAATCAGCTTAACCTTGCATGACAACTGTGGTACTCCTACAAAATCTTATTTGTTGTGTGTGCTTAAGAAGGTCCTGACCTCAGTGACTTTTATTGTTTGATGGCTATTGCAGCATCAAACTTGGGCCTCATCTTCTTTGTCAATGTACCCAATTATTGTAATGGTAATGGTTTTATAATTGTTTGGTTTGTTTGCAACAGATCACCTGTGCCCTACAATAACAACAACTGCTGTAATAATCATAAATAAAGGGGCAGTGTTGTAGGAGAAGCCCACCTGGTCAGCAATTCTAAATATAATTTTTCATCCCATCATTGTCCTATTAGTAATCCTAACTGTTATGTTGGTTCTGCCTTAAAACAATTACATAAAGTGTGACCCATTCAATGCCCCTGGATTGAAGGGTCAAAAGGGGGACAATGTAGAACCAATGTGAATGAAATTGTTTTTAGTTATCCTGTACCAT
>NW_020687329.1:0-4945 GCF_002925995.2 Terrapene triunguis | reverse complement strand
TTTGAAAAATATCAATGATTTTTATGCTTTGCAATTTTGAAAAAAAACCAAAACCTATCAGTAAAGATTTTTCATTGAATTTAAACTGCTTTTTCAACCAGCTCTAATTAAGAGGTAACAAGGAAGGGAGAAAAAATTTGTCTTCAAATGATGGTAATTGACAAAAGATTGAGAGATATGCAAATTTAAAAGCCTTTTCAGAAACAAGACATGGAATGGGGGGGAAGAGAAATAGCTCAAAATTGATGTGGGATTTCAGCGTGTAGTCCTGAACTAAGCAGTAGCTGCCATGGAATTGTAGTAAATTTTAGGCCTGGGTGAGTTCACTGATAAAGCAACTTCTCCTCGTTACTAATATGTCCTTTTCACATTGCCTGTCTTCTCTCCTTCCATGCAGTTCTGGAAAAATGGTCAAGGGCAATCAATCTATTTTTGACTACCTGGGGTAAGAACACATTCCCCAGCATAGGTACATTGCGATTCTTCGATAGAATTCTTCCATTCTATTGTCATGTGACCAGCAACTGGCTGAAATGTGAGGAGCTGGAGGTGAGAATTGCTGGCTTTCTAAACCTTTAGCAGAAATTGTAATGTTAAATTCTATGTATCTGTCACTCTCTGTGATGATGGCATTTAATGGTAGGTCCTTTTGGATGGAACAGAGTGTCATGTAAAACATCTAAAACCCATATATTTATAATGTCACCACATCATGGAAATTCTGTCTGTACACAGTGTACATAGCTTCTAGTTTTATGCACCTAATGTGCAGATGAACACGGGATAGTGGGCTAAATTAATTCCTGGTATAAGTCCATTCAGCCCCAGTGGAATTACAGCAGTTTTGAGTTGGCTGAGAATGCATACTAATCTGGGGAATATTTTACCTGGTATAGTTGTGAGGTGCATTAGAATATAATCCTGAAACCAACCCTACGAATCCCGGTTCTTTACCAGGAAATATTGAGATAGGGCCGTTCCTACAGTGGAACAAGGGAAGTTGCACTCATTAGAAGTAGAAAAGGTGTGCCTTTTGGATGATATTGAATGAATTCTTAGGAACATAAATTCTGTATCTCATCTATGCAGCTCAAGCAGGCCATCATCAAAGCCCTTGGTCCCATGATGAGCCTCCTGCTACACAAAGAGGAGCATCACGATCGGGTATTTGAACCGATCTCATGGCTCCTTGAGCAATATAAGGAGGACATTGATGTTTTTCACGTCACCAAGGTGAGGTACCACTCATTAAGGTAACTGTCTATGCGTGTGCATGTGTGAACTGCATGAGGAATTTGCTGCCAGTGGGGTTTCCTGGTCTAGACAGTGACTTGTTAGATAATAAATATCCACACGAGTTCTGGGTTTATGCACATGGTGACCCAGGCAACAAGATTTGTAGGTAAATGCCTCTTATGAAAAGCATCCTCTGTTTCCTGGGGAGGATGATAAGGAGATGATAAACAAAACACCTGCCCCACTCCCCACCAAGATACTCCCTCCTTGTGATTTCCCAGTACATCCTGTCAACTCTGTGTCTCTCTTTTAGATCATAAGCTCCTCAGAGCAGGGGCTGCCATATGTTGTCTCTGGTCAGTACCAAACCAACTGTCAGTGGTTGAAAATTAATACTAAGGAGGCTTGAGGGTGATTGCTTTGGCTTATATAACTAGATCGATATAAAAGCATTGCCTGTCTATTTCATCTACCGTTCTATGCAGTGCTGTTGTAGCCATGTTGGTCCCAAGATATTAGAGTGAGAAGGTGGGTGAGATAATCTAATTAAAGATATTGTCTCACTCCCCTTGTCTCTCTATTTCATCTACCTCAGTACCACATGAGCAAGAAGTAATGGGCCATATTCTGTCTTCAGTGGGGCTACACAGTTGTAAATGAAGTCATGAGACCAGCTATAACTTCTTGGTAGTGATATTTACTCACCATCTCTGTTGGTTGAAGCTTTCTGGTACAGAGTATGTGGTCACTTTTGGGGTTGAAATACCCATGATTTGGAGGGAACCAATGCATCATGGACTTGTTTGATAGCATCAGGGCACTACACAACTGCTTAAACATAGTCAAATATGTAGATGGCATCAGAGACATTCTGGAAGCTTCAAGCAGCAAAGGAGAAAAGTGTTTAGATGCAGGAAGGAATTAGATTTTCATCTTTTTTATCAATAACCTGGCAGAGGACATAAACTCATCACTGATAAAGTTGGCAGATGAGATAAAAATTGGGAAGTGGTAAATAATGGAGAGGACAGCTCACTGATTCAGAGTGATCTAGATCACTTGGTAAATACGGCTGAATGTAAATGTATGCATCTAGGCACAAAGAATTTAGGCCATACATAACATGATGGCGGATGCTGTTCTGGGAAGCAGTAACTCTGAAAAAGATTTTGGGGGTCATGATGAATAATCAGCTGAACATGAACTCATGCTGTGGCCAAAAAAGCTAAAGCTGGGATGCATAAAAAGGGGAATCTCAAGTAGGAGTACAGTGGTTATTTTACCTCTAAATCTGGCACTTGTGTGACTACTGTTGGAATACTGTGTCCAGTTCTAGTGCCCACAATTCAAAAAGGGTGTTGATAAATTGGAGAGGATATTGACAGAAGAGCCACAGTGATTAAAGGATTAGAAAACATGCCTTATAGTGGTAGAATCAAGGAACTAAATCTATTTAGTTTAACAAACCGACAGTAAAAGGGTGTGTGATGGGGTTTACCTACCCCGCATTGGTTCAGCAGGGGTTAATCATACTTTGTGGGCCGAGGAGGCCATGCCCCCCCATCTCTGCTGGGCATGCTTCAGCTGGAACCAGGATATGAAAGAGCTGCTCAGCTCAGGCTGAGATGACTGCCGAAGGGAGCAGAGGTGCATTGCAGGCTCCCGCAGAGAGACTGCCAGAGCTCCAGGATTCAGAGGCCAGCCAGACTGTGGCTGCAACCGACCCCCAGCCACCCAGTGCCAGAGATGGAGGAGAGACCACAGAATCCCGGAGACTACCAGCTGCGGAAGAACGGGTGGGAAGTAGCCTAGGTGGACTAAGCACTGATCCAGTTGAGGTACCGGGCTTTGACTCGGCATGTTTTGGAAGGATCCCCGCTGAGTTGGTGGCAGATACCCCTGCGGCAAGACAGGGCCCTGGGCTGGGACCTGTGGAATAGATAGGAGCCAGTGGAGAAGGGCTGGCCTAGGCAACACTTCCCTGCCGCAAAAGGTGGTTCTATTGACTCTGGCCACTAGGCCCCATTGCCCTGCTGCCAAGGGCAGGTCCATTGTCTCTGGCCACTAGGCTGCACTGCCCTACCGCGAGAGGTGGTTCTATTGACTTTGGCCACTAGGCCGCACTGCCATACCTAGAAGGGCAGCTCTAGTGACTCGTGCTGTTGGGCCGTGGACCCTCACCGAAGGGCTGCTGCACTGATCCCGACCATTAGGCTATGCTGCCCTAGGAGCCAGGACTGCTGCGGTGACTAGGGAGACTAGGCCAGTGGGGCCGCCCCAGATCTACTTCAATTCCTCCACAACCTGGTACCAACCTGACGGGGTGGACCTGTCCTGTAACAGGGTGACTTAATTACAGTCTATAATATCTTACACGAGGGACTCATGTTTTATAATGGGCTCTTCAGTCTAGCAGAGAAAGGTGTAACTTGATCCAATGGCTAGAAACTGAAGCTAGACACATTCAGACTGGAAATATGGCGTACATTTTTAATGGTGAGATAATTAACCATTAGAACCATTTACCAAGGGCCGAGGCGGATTCTCCCTCACTGACAGTTTTTAAATTGAGATTGGGATGTTTTTCTAAAAGCTCTGCTCTGGGAATTATTCTGGGCAAGGTCTATGGCTTGTGTTGTACCGGAGGTCAGACTAGACAATGGCAATAATCCATTCCAGCCTTGGAATCTACAAATCCCCTGAAGCTGCTTCAGTCACTACATATTGCTCCTGTGTGTGCCCACCATCTGACTTTCACCCTCTGTTGCAGAGTCTGAGCCAGCTCTTGGAGGTCTCTTGTGAATATAAGATCCCTCTACCTAAAGAGAAGTTTCAAGCCATCTGCAGTGCTCTGCACAACCAGGTGAGGGGTGGTTTTGCTTGGATCCCTTGAGCTTAGGCACAGCAGATCTGAAGCATATTAACAATCAAAATCTATCGAATGATAGTGCAGAGCCTGGGGACCTCCTCATGCCTTACTGATTTCTGCGGGCTCAGGAGTAAGCAGGTAGCGGTCTCATTTTCTTAGCTAATATCCAGCTCAGTTTGTAAAGCAATTTCACCATAAGCCGATTATCAGGGGGAGTCAGAGTTGTATAGTAAAAACTGTGGCTGTGTCTTGATTAGATCAGCTCTGCTGCTCAAAACCCTTTAGCTTCTCTTATCTAATGTATTGGTCATTGTGTTTGATTCTTGCTGTGCATTCAGTACCATCTACCTGGGGTTCAGACCTCTATTTGGACAAGTAGGAAGTGGAAGCTTAGAAATTAATTGAATGTTTTCTTTTCAATTGCTTCTGATTAGTTTTTCTTTGACCATTTCCCTTCTTCCCACAGATCTGTTCTCAAGCTAAGCCGCTCAGCACGGAAAATCACGCAGAGCTGTTCAATTGTGTAGTTCTGCTAGGTAAGGGGAAGAGACTCTGAGTTACACAGTGGTTTCCTTGTAACTTCCTTTGTCAGGTATGGTAAGAATAAGAGTTCTGTTGTCAGTGAGGACGTGATTTGTTCCCTTGCAGCCCGTTCTTCTCCTGATGATCTGATAGCATTTCTGCTCTCGCAGCTGGAGATTGAGAATGAGGCTGTTCGTGTGGCCTCTTTGAATCTGCTCAGTACTATTGTTGGTGCCGACTGTAAGTAACACAGGAGCAACTGTGCCAGCTGCCCTCTTGGCCGACATGCTGAGGGTTGAGTTGGGGACATCCAGAGCA
>NW_020687328.1:0-8880 GCF_002925995.2 Terrapene triunguis | reverse complement strand
AGACAGAGGGGGGTCCTCTGAGCTCTTTAAGTTTGATTACCCTGTAAAGTATTTTCCATACTGATTTTACAGAGATGATTTTTACCTTTTTCTTTAATTAAAAGCCTTCTTTTTTAAGAACCAGATTGATTTCTCCTTGTTTTAAGATCCAAGGGGGTTTGGATCTGTATTCACCAGGAGTTGGTGAAAGGAGGGTGGAAGGAAGGAGGGGGGATGGTTAACTTCTCCTTGTTTTAAGATCCAAGGGGGTTTGGATCTGTGTTCACCAGGGAATTGGTGAAAGGTTTCTCAAGGCTTCCCAGGGAGGGAATTCTTGTGATGGTGGCAGCGGACCAAAGCTAAGCTGGTAGATAAGCTTAGAAGTTTTCATGCAGGCCCCTACATTTGAACCCTAAAGTTCAAAGTGGGGATCCAGCCTTGACATGGTGGCAGCGGTGGGATCGTTTAAACCCAAAAGCCAGTAAGAGATTTTTTTTCCCCTTCTAGCTGCTTGGAGAGCAGAGCTGAAGGTAGATGCATATCTTATCTCTCCTTGCCTGAAGGCAGAGGTGTTAAGTTTTTTTTAACAAGGGGCTTTGTTAAGAGAAGGGTTCAAAGGGAGCAAACTTTGACTGACTGGTAAAGGTAATTTACAGGCTGAATTGTTTTTTTTTCTTTTTACATCCTCGGGAGTAGCTTGTTAGAAAGTCTCTGTTAACTCAGCAGCAGCCAGAGCTAAGTACATCCCAGTTTCAGTCAACTGCAGAGGGTGTGACCCAGCACAAGAAAACAGAAAAATAACTGCCAAAGAAGTAACTAACAAAATAGAACTGGCCAGACTAGAAGCAGAAGAAAACGAGAAAAAACATCAGAGACTGCTTGAAATTAAAAAACTCGAGGCAGAGCAGCATGAAAGAGAAGAAAAAGCCAAACAGGAGGCCCACAAAAGAGAGATGGAGCTGAAAAAAAAAGAGATGGAACTGGAAGCAGCAAGGACTAGGCAGAATGCAGCAGACCATCCTAACAACTCCTCTTCAGGTACCACTTCCCATCCCAGGAAATTCCCCACCTACAAGGCAGGCGATGATACTGAGGCCTTCTTAGAAAATTTTGAAAGGGCCTGCCTTGGATACAGCATCCCTCTACCCCAGTACATGGTAGAGCTGAGACCGCAGCTCAGTGGACCCTTAGCAGAAGTGGCGGCTGAAATGCCTAAGGAACACATGAACAGTTATGAACTTTTTAAAAACAAGGCCAGAATCAGAATGGGGCTAACACCTGAGCATGCCCGTCGGCGGTTCAGAGCCCTAAGGTGGAAACCAGATGTGTCATTTACCCGGCATGCCTACCACATTGACAAAAATTGTGATGCCTGGGTATCAGGAGCAAATGTTAAATCTCTGGAAGATCTGCTTTCCCTAGTAAAAATGGAGCAGTTTTTAGAGGGTGTTCCTGAGGAAATAGAAAGGTACATCCTAGATGGGAAGCCCAAAACTGTAACCGAGGCGGGGGAGATTGGAGCCAAATGGGTGGAGGTGACAGAAAAGAAAAAAGCTAGTAGCAGTTGGAGCGAATATCAGAAGGGGCAAGCCGAAACAAAACCTTATCACCGGGGACAACCCAAGGCCCCACCCACCTCCCAAGGGAAACCCCAGACGCCTTCTCACCCCACCCCACCAGTCTCCACCAACCAACATCGCCCCGGTGATACCTTAGCAGGGCGATGTTTTAAATGTAATGAACTGGGGCATATAAAGGCTCACTGCCCCAAGAACCCCAACCGATTACAGTTCATTACACCCCAGTCACACCAAAGATCCCCAGACCCAGATGCCTCTCTCATACCCTCGGAGCGAAGGGAAACCTTGAGAGTGGGCGGAAAGAAGGTTATCGCTTGGAGGGATACTGGGGCACAAGTGTCAACCATCCACCAATCCCTAGTGGACCCCAAACTCATCAACCCGGAGGCTACAGTGACAATTCAACCCTTCGTGTCACAGTCTGTAACCTTGCCTACAGCCCAGTTGCATGTCCAGTACAAGGGCTGGGCAGGAATGTGGACTTTTGCAGTCTATGACAATTATCCCATCCCCATGCTGCTGGGGGAAGACTTGGCCAACCATGTGAAGCTAGCCAAGAGGGTGGGAATAGTCACCCGCAGCCAGGCTAAGCAAGCTTTCACCCCCATCCCTGTTCCTGAGCCGTCCACCAGAGCCCCGTCTGTGTTACCGGAGACCCAAACACAGGTGGTGGAACCGGATCCCCTGCCAACGACTGCAACAGCCGTAGTGGATCCAATCCCAGAGACCCAGCCAAAGCCAGTCCCAGAACCGGAACTGGCAACGCAACCAGCACCAGAACCATTGCCAGCACTGAGTCCAGCGCTTGCAACCCTGTCTACAACTCCAATGCCAGAGGGCACCAGCGAGCCTGAACTGGCGGAAGCAGCAGATAACCCTACCCAAGAGGCTCAGCCAGAGCCTGAGATACCACATAGTGCACCAGAGGACAGCGGTTCACAGTCAATGAAAACACCCCCAGCACTTGCATCGCTTCCAGAGGGACCAAGCCCCAGTCCACAGTCCAAGGAGGAACTGATGTCTCCAGCATCAAGGAAACAGTTCCAGGCCGAGCAGGAAGCAGATGACAGCCTTCAGAAAGCTTGGGCGGCGGCGCGGAGCACTCCACCGCCTCTCAGCTCTTCTAACCGATCCCGGTTTGTTGTAGAACAAGGACTGTTATACAAGGAGACTCTTTCTGGTGGGCACCAGGAAGACTGGCATCGTCAAAAACAGTTGGTAGTTCCCACTAAGTATCGGGTAAAGCTCTTGAGCTTAGCCCATGATCATCCCAGTGGCCATTCTGGGGTGAACAAAACCAAAGACCGGCTGGGGAAGTCCTTCCACTGGGAGGGAATGGGCAAGGACGTTGCTAATTATGTCCGGTCTTGTGAGGTGTGCCAACGAGTGGGAAAGCCCCAAGACCAGGTTAAAGCCCCTCTCCAGCCACTACCCATAATTGAGGTCCCATTTCAGCGAGTAGCTGTGAATATTCTGGGTCCTTTCCCAAAGAAGACACCCAGAGGAAAGCAGTACGTACTGACTTTCATGAATTTTGCTACCCGATGGCCGGAAGCTGTACCCTTAAGCAACACCAAGGCTAAAAGTGTGTGCCAGGCATTAGCAGACATTTTTGCCAGGGTAGGGTGGCCCTCCGACATCCTTACAGATTCGGGAACTAATTTCCTGGCAGGAAAAATGAAAAACCTGTGGGAAGCTCATGGGGTAAATCACTTGGTTGCCACCCCTCATCACCATCAAACCAATGGTCTGGTGGAGAGGTTTAATGAAACTTTGGGGGCCATGATACGTAAATTCGTAAATGAACACTCCAATAATTGGGACCTAGTGTTGCAGCAGTTGCTTTTTGCCTACAGGGCTGTTCCACATCCCAGTTTAGGGTTTTCACCATTTGAACTTGTGTATGGCCGCGAGGTTAAGGGGCCCTTACAGTTGGTGAAGCAGCAATGGGAGGGGTTTACGCCTTCTCCAGGAACTAACATTCTAGACTTTGTAAGCAACCTACAAAACACCCTCCGACACTCTTTAGCCCTTGCTAAAGAAAACCTAAAGAATGCTCAGAAAGAGCAAAAGGCCTGGTATGATAAACATTCCAGAGAACGGTCCTTCAAAGTAGGAGACCAAGTCATGGTCTTAAAGGCGCTCCAGGCCCATAAAATAAAAGCGTCGTGGGAAGGACCATTCACGGTCCAGGAGCGCCTAGGAGCTGTTAACTATCTCATAGCCTCCCCCACCTCCAACATAAAGCCTAAAGTATACCATGTTAATTCTCTTAAGCCCTTTTATTCCAGAGAATTAAACGTTTGCCAGTTTACAGCCCAGGAAACAGATGACGCGGAGTGGCCGGCAGGTGTCTACTACGAAGGAAAAAGGAATGGTGGCGTGGAAGAGGTGAACCTCTCCACGACCCTGGGACGTCTGCAGCAACAGCAGATCAAGGAGCTGTGCACAAGCTTTGCACCGATTTTCTCAGCCACTCCAGGACGGACCAAACGGGCATACCACTCCATTAACACAGGTAATGCTCACCCAATTAGAACCCCACCCTACCGGGAGTCACCTCATGCCCAAGCTGCTATACAAAGGGAGATCCAGGACATGCTACAGATGGGTATAATCCGCCCCTCTACCAGTGCATGGGCATCTCCAGTGGTTCTAGTTCCCAAACCAGATGGGGAAATACGCTTTTGCGTGGACTACCGTAAGCTAAATGCTGTAACTCGTCCTGACAACTATCCAATGCCACGCACAGATAAGCTATTGGAAAAATTGGGACATGCCCAATTCATCTCTACTTTAAACTTAACCAAAGGGTACTGGCAAGTACCACTAGATAAACCCGCTAAGGAAAGGTCCGCCTTCGTCACCCAGGCAGGGGTGTATAAATTCAATGTACTCCCTTTCGGGTTGCGAAATGCACCCGCCACCTTCCAAAAACTTGTAGATGGTCTCCTAGCGGGATTGGGAGAATCTGCAGTTGCCTACCTCAATGATGTGGCCATTTTTTCTGATTCATGGACAGAACACCTAAAGCACCTGGGAAAAGTCTTCAAGCGCATCCGACAGGCAGGACTAACTGTTAAGGCTAAAAAGTGTCAAATAGGCCAAAACAGAGTGACGTACCTGGGGCACCAGGTGGGTCAAGGAACTATAAATCCCCTACAGGCCAAAGTGGATGCTATCCAAAAGTGGCCGGTTCCAAAGTCCAAGAAACAGGTCCAATCCTTCTTAGGCTTGGCCGAATATTATAGGCGATTTGTACCACACTACAGCCAAATCGCCGCCCCGCTGACAAACCTAACCAGAAAGAAACAGCCAAATGCAGTTCAGTGAACTGATAAGTGTCAAAAGGCCTTTAACCAGCTTAAGGCGACACTCATGTCTGACCCTGTGCTAAGGGCCCCAGACTTTGACAAACCGTTCCTAGTAACCACAAATGCTTCCGAGCAAGGCGTGGGAGCAGTTTTAATGCAGGAAGGACCGGATCAAGAATTCCATCCTGTCGTGTTTCTCAGCAAAAAACTGTCTGAGAGGGAAAGCCACTGGTCAATCAGCGAAAAGGAATGCTACGCCATTGTGTACGCGCTGGAAAAGCTACGCCCATATGTTTGGGGACGGCGTTTCCAACTACAAACAGACCATGCTGCGCTACAGTGGCTTCATACCGCCAAGGAAAATAACAAAAAACTTCTTCAATAAAGTTTAGCTCTCCAAGATTTTAATTTTAAAATACAACACATTTCGGAAGCTTCTAACAAAGTGGCTAATGCACTCTCCCGGAAAAGTTTCCCAAAGTTAACTGGTTAACAATTGTTCTTGGAATAAAACATATTGTTAGTTTTTATATAATCAGTAGTATGTCTAAAGGTACATGTGTCTTATTAACTCTGTTTTCTCCTAGAACTCCAGGAAGAAATCACAGCCAGTGTGGAACCAAACGTCCAACACTATCTGTGATTTGGGGGCCGTGTCATAACTATAAAGGGAAGGGTAACAGCTCTCTGTGTACAGAGACTCCAAATCCTTTTACCTGTAAAGGGTTAAGAGGCTCGGGTAACCTGGCTGACACCTGACCCGAAGGACCAATAAGGGGGCAAGATACTTTCAAATCTTGGGGGGGGGGAAAGGCTTTAGTGTGTGTGCTCTTTGTTTTAAGGGGTGGTTCGCTCTTGGGACTGAGAGGGACCAGACATCAATCCAGGTTCTCCCCATCTTTCTAAACAAGTCTCTCCTATTTCAAACTAGTAAGTAAAAGACAGGCAAGGCGTCTTAGATTTACTTTGTTTTCTCAACTTGTAAATGTACCTTTTTACCAGAGTGTGTATCTTTGTTTGCTGTACTTTGAACCTAAGACAGAGGGGGGTCCTCTGAGCTCTTTAAGTTTGATTACCCTGTAAGCTATTTTCCATACTGATTTTACAAAAATAATTTTTACCTTTTTCTTTAATTAAAAGCCTTCTTTTTTTAGAACCAGATTGATTTCTCCTTGTTTTAAGATCCAAGGGGGTTTGGATCTGTATTCACCAGGAGTTGGTGAAAGGAGGGTGGGAGGAAGGAGGGCGGATGGTTAATTTCTCCTTGTTTTAAGATCCAAGGGGGTTTGAATCTGTGTTCACCAGGAAATTGGTGAAAGGTTTCTCAAGGCTTCCCAGGGAGGAAATTCTTGTGATGGTGGCAGCGGACCAAAGCTAAGCTGGTAAATAAGCTTAGAAGTTTTCATGCAGGCCCCTACATTTAAACCCTAAAGTTCAAAGTGGGGATCCAGCCTTAACAACTCCTCTCATGGTACTGCTCTGCTACCTACCCCAATAAAGGAGAACTAACAACTTAAAATGCCTTGTTCTAAAATTTTAAATAACACTTAACTTTCAAACGACTGAACAGCAAATGTAACTTTTCTTCTTTGCATAGTAAACACTGGCATTTTTATCTGTTTGAATAATCAAAGTGGTCTTTTCCATGCCGCCTTGGTTGCAAAGATTTGAACTGCTTCCTGAAGGTCCACAGTCTGGGCCAGCTCATGCTCTATTGAGATGGTTGCAAGGCCGACCAGCCTCTCCTGTGTCAGTGTGGAGCGTAGATGTGTTTTTATTAATTTCAGCTTGGAGAAGCTGCATTCTCCACTGGCAACTGTTACAGGAAGTGTTAAAAGTATGCACAGAGTAACAGAAGCATTTGGAAAGAGGGTGATCATCTTATTTGTGCACATATATTCCAGAACAGCCTTTGGAGTTGATCCTGCTGAAATGTATCTTGAAAGGGCTTTCAGTTCATCACCCTAAATCACTCGCATCAATATCGCACATGTCATCATGTGTCAACACTGTCTCTAGTGCCCTGCATTGCTGGTGTAGGTCTTCTTCAGGTATAGTGAGGAGTTTTGGAATATCATACAACATCCCAAATATACTGCTGTTTTCCTTGAGCTGCATGAAACATTCTTCAACTGACTGTATTGCACAATCTAGCACCTGGTTAAATAATTCAGCTTTGAATTGTTGTTTGGGGTCTCTTATGGGATTATCCTGTGCCTCGTAATCAAAATGTCTTCTTCTTTGGTGACTCTTGTATTCTTGAATGGGTGGGAAAATAGCTTCAGTGTGAAGTTCCTCTGCCAACTTCTGTGCATGCTTCAGAACGTTTTGAAATCCCTCATCTGACCGGTAAGACTGTAGATATGACTTTGCTTTGTCCAGGTGTTCCATTGCTCCAGATATATCAAGGTCAACACCTTGGAGTCTCTTGCTTACAACATTTATTTCAAACAGTATGTCATGCCACAACACTAAGCCACACAGAAATTTGAAGTTATGTATGTTTCTGGTGATTCCATTTCCCTCTGCCACTGTTCTCCCATGAACAGTTCCTGTCCTAGCATTATCCTCCATAATGGCAACTATGGCATCATCTATCTTCCCAATTTGGTGTTTGATAGGCTTTATCGCCTCCACTCGACTTTCCCATTGTGTGGCATTCAGTGGTTTCAGTGTCAAACAGGATGTTCCCAGATGTTTCTTCAAAATTTGCCATCGATGAGTTGATGCAGAGAAAAATACATAGATGCTTTGAATTACATCATAAAATTCAGCAGCCTCACTAGAAGCTGATGCTGCATCATTGACCACCAAGTTCGATGAATGAGAACTGCATGGGACAAAAAAAGCTCGAGGGTTTAACTCTCGGATCCGTGTCTGCACTCCTCTGTTCTTTCCTCTCATGTTGGCACCATTATTGTAGCCCTGACCTCTCATGTCAGCTATCGCAGTTCCCAAATCTTCCAGCTTTTTAAGAAGCACATTTGTCATACCAGCTCCTGTAGTATCATCAATGTCAATAAATTCTAGAAAATGGTCTATGACAGTCACCATTGCAGGGACATTTTCACTGGGTTCTGTTGTGGTTACAAAACGCACCATTAAAGTGATTTGTTCCGTATGGCTGATGTCAGGTGTGCAGTCCAGAATAACAGAGTAATATCTTGCTGACTTCAGATCTGCCACAATCTTCTGTTTGACTTTTGTTGCCAGTAACTGTATGATCTCATTTTGAATGGTTTTTCCAAGGTAGTGGTGTGTGTACATTTCTTGGGTGGTGACTCTTCTTAGATGCTCCTGGAGTACAGCATCAAACTCAACCATCAGCTCCACAATTTTTAAGGAAGTTTCCATTGTCTGGCACATACAGCTGATCTGAAGTGCCACGCAGTGCTAGGTTTTGGGTAGCAAGCATTCTCACAATGGCAATGAGCCTTTTCAGAACATTTTGCCAGTAAAGAGACTCTGATGCAATCTTCTCTTGATACTGATAATCGATGGTGGCCTTTAACCTTAGTCTCATCTCAAGCTCTTTACACCTAGAATCATAGAATCATAGATTTTAAGGTCAGAAGGGACCATTATGATCATCTAGTCTGACCTCCTGCACAATGCAGGCCACAGAATCTCACCCACCCACTCCTGTATCAAACCTGTGTCTGAGCCATTGAAGTCCTCAAATCATGGTTTAAAGACTTCAAGGTGCAGAGAATCTTCCAGCAAGTGACCCGTGCCCCACGCTGCAGAGGAAGGTGAAAACCCCCCCAGGGCCTCTGCCAATCTGCCCTGGAGGAAACTTCCTTCCCGACGCCAAATATGCGATCAGCTAAACCCTGAGCATGTGGGCAAGACTCACCAGCCAGATGCCCAGGAAAGAATTCTCTGTAGTAACTCAGATCCCACCCCATCTAACATCCCATCACAAGCCATTGGGCATATTTACCGCTAGTAGTCAAAGATGAATTAATTGCCAAAATTAGGCTATCCCATTATACCATCCTCTCCAT
>NW_020687327.1:0-2469 GCF_002925995.2 Terrapene triunguis | reverse complement strand
TAGGAACTTTGAATCCAAACTAAACTCCTATAAAAAAGGAAGGGTGAGAGGAGAGACTTTGGGTAATGTTCTGCTATCAACATCAAGGAGCATCGGTGCGCGCCCGACAGAGACCCGGCTCCTCCTCGTGCTCAGCTTTCCTGGCCAGTTAGCTGCCACGAGCTCCGATCCCAAGCTGCGAACTCAAACTGCAATCAGGACTGGTAACTATCCAGCAGCTGCAGAACATTTTGGTGTGTGTGTGTGTGTGAGAGTGTATGTGTATAAGCATTAAGGTATTTGCTAAGAGTTACAGTTTAATAATAAATGTGGCATCTTTGTCTTGACCCCTAAAACGATCCTGTGTAAGTTTGTGGGACAACAGAGTGCACAACTCTGAGCTTGTGTGTGAACGGTGTGAGCTAAACCCTGCTTTGCACGTTTACCTGGGGCAAAGGCCTTGGCCCAGCTCTCTCCACCATGGGGAATTTCACCTGATGGGGGAGCTTGTCAGTACCCCTTTACTACAGGGTTTTTTAGAAGACTCCTTCATTCAGTATCTGAATCTGACTTTGCTTCTTTGTTAGCACCTGGAGCCGATTAGAAACAGCCAGGGAGCAGGGCAGGAGGTTGGAAAGCTTTGGGCCAGGAGGGGAGGCAACCAGAGAACAGCAAGGGAAAGGGACATATGACAGGGGATTTTAACTTCCCAGATATAGATTGGGTAACAAATGCTAGTAACAATAATAGGGCTCAGATGTTCTTAGACGTGCTAGCAGATGAATTCCTTCATCAAGTAGTAAGTGAACCAACGAGGGGGAATGCCATTTTAGATTTAGTGCTGGTGAGTAGTGAGGACCTCGTTGAAGAAATGGTTGTAGGGGACAACCTTGGCTCGAGTGACCATGAGCTAATTCGGTTTAAACTTAATGGAAGGATTAACAGAAATGATACAGTAACTAAGGTTTACAATTTCAAAAAGGCCAACTTTAATAAATTAAGGCAACTACTTAGGGAAGTGGATTGGGCTAACATACTTAGGGATCTAAAGGCAGATGACGCCTGGGATTATTTCAAGCAGAAGTTGCATGAGATGTCTGAGGCCTGTATCCCGAGAAAGGGAAAACGATTAGTGGGCAGGAGATTTAGACCTAGCTGGATGAGCGGGAGTCTCAAAGGGGCGATTAAGAAAAAACAGAAAGCGAACAGAGAATGGAAGAAGGGAGGGATCAGCAAGGAAACCTACCTTAGTGAGTTTAGAGCATGTAGGGATGCGGTGAGAAAGGCCAAAAGCCGTGTAGAGTTGGACCTTGCGAGGGGAATTAAATCCAATAGTAAGAGGTTTTATAGCCATATAAATAGGAAGAAAACAAAGAAAGAGGAAGTGGGACCGCTGAAGAATGTGGATGGAGTGGAAATTAAGAATAATCTAGGCATGGCACAATATCTAAATGAATATTTTGCTTCGGTCTTTAATAAGGCTAATGAAGGGTTTAGGAATAGAGGGAGTAGGACAGAGGGGAATAGAGGAGGGGGGATAGACATTACAGTATCAGAGGTGGAAGCCAAACTTGACCAGCTAAACGGGACTAAATCGGGTGGACCGGATGATCTTCATCCTAGAATATTGAAGGAACTGGCGCGAGAAATTGCGAGCCCCTTGGCGACAATTTTTAATGAATCTGTAAACTCGGGGGTGGTACCGTTGGACTGGAGAATAGCTAATGTGGTTCCTATTTTCAAGAAGGGGAAAAAAAGTGACCCGGGTAACTACAGGCCTGTTAGTTTAACTTCTGTAGTATGTAAGGTCTTGGAAAAAATTTTGAAGGAGAAAGTAGTTAAGGACCTTGAGGTGAATGGCAATTGGGACAGATTACAACATGGGTTTACGAAAGGCAGGTCGTGCCAAACCAACCTGATCTCCTTCTTTGAGAAAGTAACAGACCTTCTAGATAAAGGAAATGCGGTGGATCTAATATACCTCGATTTTAGTAAAGAGTTTGATACGGTTCCGCATGAGGAATTATTGGTTAAATTGGATAAGATGGGGATCGATAGGAAAATCCAGAGGTGGATAAGGAACTGGTTAAAGGGGAGACTGCAGCGGGTAGTACTGAAAGGTGAACTGTCAGATTGGAGGGAGGTCACCAGTGGGGTTCCTCAAGGTTCGGTTCTGGGTCCGATTTTATTTAATCTATTCATTACTGACCTCAGAACCGAATGTAGGAGTGGGCTGATAAAGTTTGCGGATGACACAAAGTTGGGAGGCATTGCCAACTCGGAGAAGGATCGGGATATTCTGCAGGGAGACTTGGATGACCTTGTAAATTGGAGTATTAGTAATAGGATGAGATTTAATAGTGAGAAGTGTAAGGTGATGCATTTAGGGATGACTAATAAGAATTTCAGTTATAAGCTAGGGACGCATAGGTTAGAAGGGACTGAGGAGGAGAAGGACCTCGGAGTCCTGGTTGATCGCAGGATGACTAT
>NW_020687326.1:0-11544 GCF_002925995.2 Terrapene triunguis | reverse complement strand
TTCTTGGCTCCATCTCATTCTCCAATTCACTGTCCATCTGGGTTTGGAGACTGAGAGGAATCATCACAGTCGGGTTGGATCACAGAAACCCCCGTGGGAGCTGCCACACGATGTGCCAAGACTACCCCGCTTCTGTTTTCCCTGCCAGCTCAGGGCTCCAGCACCCCGTCTTGCTGAATTAGACACTCCAGTCCCCTTCAACACAGACCCAGGGTCTGAATCAGTTGTCCCAAAGCTGCAAGTTTACCTAAAAACAGCTCACAGGAGTGTGCTTGTCTTTAGCACTCAGATGCCCAACTCCCAATGGGGTCTAAACCCAGATAAATCCGTTTTACCCTGCATAAAGCTTATGCAGGGCAAACTCATAAGTTGTTCGCCCTCTATAACACAGATAGAGAGATATGCACAGCTGTTTGCTCCCCCAGGTATTAATACATACTCTGAGTAAATTACTAAATAAAAAGTGATTTTATTAAATACAGACAGTAGGATTTAAGTGGTTCCAAGTAGTAACAGACAGAACAAAGTAAGTCATAAGCAAAATAAAATAAAATGCGCAAATCTATGCCTAATCAAACTAAATACAGATAATCTCACCCTCAGAGATGCTTCAGTAAGTTTTTCTCAGACTGGACACCTTCCAGGCCTGGGCACAATTCTTTCCCCTGGTACAGCTCTTGTTCCAGCTTAGGTGTTATCTAGGGGCTTCTCCATGATGGCTCCTCTCCCTCTCTTCTCTTCCACCCCTTTATATATCTTTTGCATAAGGCGGGAACTCTTTGTCCCTCTGGGTTTTCACCCCCCCTCACTGGAAAAGCACCAGGTTAAAGATGGATTCCAGTTCAGGTGACATGATCACATGTCACTGCAAGACTTCATTACTCACTTGCCAGCACACACATATACAGGAAGACTTACAGGTAAACACAGTCATCTGCAGACAATGGTCCTTGTTAATGGGAGTCATCAAGATTCCAAACCATCATTAATGGCCCACACTTTACATAATTACAATAGGCCCTCAGAGTTATGTTTTATATTTCTAGTTTTAGATACAAGAGTGGTACATTTCTACAAATAGGATGATCACACTCAGTAGATTATGAGCTTTGTAATGATACCTTACAAGAGACCTTTTGCATGAAGCATATCCCAATTACCTTACATTCACTTATATTTGTATAAAACCATATAGACTGCACAACGTCACAGCTACAATGCAGTAGCAGCTTTGATGTGGGGCCATGGGCTGCGATGCTGCCCCAGTACGGAGCAGGGAGGAAACGTCCCTCTGTACTGTGCTGGGGACAGCCCCCTAGAGCGCTGGCTCAGCTCTGTGCCCCTCAACCCCAGGGCTCCTCCACCCTGGAGCAGGGAGCCAGCATTCCCCCTCTCCTGCCAGGACCCTGCCCGCAGCATGAGGGAGGAGCAGCGAGGAGTTAATGGGGGTCTGAGAAAGCGGTGAAGAGGCTCCAGGGGCTGAAAGCGCCGGGCTAAGGGAACTAGATCTGGCTGGGAAGGTACCAATAGCAAGGAGGGCATCTAGGGGGCTGCAAAGGGGGGAAACTAGATGCAAATGTGAATGTAGACAAGTCAACGCCCCGACTGTGAGGTGTATCCAAGGGGGAGGGGAGCCCTGGCGGGGGGAGCAGACGGGAGGGAGGGGCCCCTCACGCGTGATGCCTTCGTCCACGATGTCGGACATCTTGCAGCACGACGAAAGGATGCGTGTGCTGGGGTGGTCCATGATCAGCACCTGGGGTAGCGAGAGGGGAGTGTGCCGCTTCGGACGAGCTAGTCACTGCCCTGAGCCCAGCCGCCCACCATCATCATCCACGGCACAGCCAAGGGAGCAGAGAGACTGCTAACGGCAGAGCCGACGGCTCCTGGCCCAGCCCTTCCACAGCAGAGCGGCAGGGCCGTTACCAAGCCTGCACTTGGCTGAGCTGACCGTGCTAAGGACTGCGTGAGGAGCGACAAGGAGAGCGGCTCCGAGCAGAGTGGCTGGTACGAGATGTCGGAGACAAACCTGGGACACCCGGCCATTCAGAATGGTTCCATCCTCCTAGGCTGGAGGAGATCAGCCTCTTGGCCCAGGTGACAGGGTGAGTGCAAGAGGCAGGGACAGAACCCAGGAGCCCTAGCTCCGAGTGCCCTCCTCTGATCCACCAGATACCCGCTCCCCAGCCCTTGGACAGAACCAGGATCAGGGCACAGAGAAATGGAACGAGGGGAGTCTCCGTGTTCCCCTAGGAAAGCCTGTAGGCCATCGGCCCAACATCTCTACTGCCTTCCTGCTGTGCCGAATGAACCCATTGCTCCGTGCAGCCCAGCATCCTGCTGCACCAGATCCAGCCACTGGGAAACCTAGTCCCCTGTGCTCCCTCTGCCGCACCGTCCAAGCCCACTGCTCCACACACCCCAGCCCAGTCCATGCCGGGGACTCAATAACCTGCCTGCCCAATGGTGCATGCTGCCCCATGCTTGGCGCTTTCCTGCTCCTCCTCCCACCCAGGCTGGCTCACTGGGCCCAGTGGTCTGATCCGGTGTGTGTGGGGGGAGATATGGGGCTAGCTGGACCAGCTGGGTCTGATCCAGCGCAGCGGGAAGGCAGACATACCCAAGCCTAGCTGGGGGCGGATGATCGGCTAGACAGAATAGGGATCTGATCCAGCCTGGAAAATCTCAGGGTCCTAATGAATCCCAAGAAGCTGGAGGGGAAGGAGCACGATATATGGATACTGCATATCCCCAGGGGAACACCAGGGCAGCAGGCCCGGCCTGCTTACCTTCCATTCTCCTTCCTTCTTCACGCTGCGAAGGACAACACTGAGGATCTCTGCGAGGGAAAGAGATGGGGATTAGTGGTGGGGATTGGATGGGACGGCTGTGCCCTGAGCCAGGACCCACTGGCTGGTGGAAGGACCCCTCGGGGAAGTGGCTCAGAGGCTGCTCTCAGGCCAGCTAGCGATGTGCTCCTAGCAGAGCCCCCAGTCAGCGATCGTAGTGGGGTGGCAGGCTAGATGGGCCATGGCTCTGATCCCCCTTCCTTTCTGCCAGGCTGGATACGAGCGCAGCTGAACTAAGGATCTGGCCCCGTGCAGCAAGAGAACAGATCCTGTCCAGCACTTCTTGACTGGAGGGGATCCAGGGACCCTCTACTGTGTGTGGGGGACGACAACACGACAAAGACTTCAAATCCTGAGTCCTGCACAAAGAACCCCTCCAAGGCATGCCCCGCTCAGGGAACTGCCTGCCTGTCTCCTGGGCACCTTCCACGGCCAAGCTAAGCAATTAGATAGTCAGCTCTTCGGGCCAAGCACCATCTTTTTGTTATGCCCAGCAGAATGGTACCCTGACCCATGACTGGCACTCCTGGGCGCTACCATAATACACCTAATGAATAATGTACAACGCCTTGCAAAATGGGGCCTTGGTCCATGACTTGGGCTCCTGGGTCCTACCATAATACAGGCATTTCAACCCTGAACTGCAGCTGCGGCCCCCCACACCAGCCCTGGGCTGCCCCCACCAGCTGTGCCAGTGCCCCTCACTCCTGTCTGCAGCCCCCTGCTATCCCAGCCCTGGTCTGTCCCCCACCAGCTCTGCCAGTGCTCCTCACTCTTGAACCACAGCTATTCCAGTCCTGGGTTCCCCATCTCACAGCTCTGCAGATGCCCCTCATTCCTGTCCTCAGCCCCCTGCTATCCCAGCCCTTGGATCCCACCCACTCCCAGCTCCGCCAGTGCCCTTTACTGCAGCCCCCTGCTATGCCAGCCCTGGTCTGTCCCCCCCAGCTCTGCCAGAGCTCCTCACTCCTGACCCGCAGCTATTCCAGTCCTGGGTTCCCCCCTCACGGCTCTGCAGATGCCCCTCACTCCTGACCTGCAGCCCCCTGCTATTCCTGTTCAGAGACCCCTCTTGAACCAGGGCAGTATGGCCCAGCCCAAGTATTCAAAAGTCACATGTCAGGCCCTCCTAATTGTGCGATTTACTGAGGAAAAACTAAGAGAAGAGCTAAGTGTTATTAGCACCACCGGCGGTCCTGACCTGTGGGCCACTTTTGCTCTGTCCCAGTTCTGGGGGCAACCATGGAACATCTGAACTGAATCCACTTTCCAAGGGTCTTTTAAACCCCAGGCCTGTGGTCTGGATTTAGCCACAGGCCCTGTCCACTGCAGCTGGGGCTGGAGATTCAGAGTGGCTTGGGCTTCTGAAGTAACACAGCCCACACAGCGGGTCAGGGTGTTGCCAGAAGACAATGACTAACACATAGCAACTAACACCTCAGAGTCCAGCATGCACAAGGCAGTGGAGGCCATGCTGATCAGGTGTAAGGCTTTAACTTGTTCTCTCCTACATTACAGCTATAGCCTATGCCAGCTCTGCGTTGCGGCCGGGCAGAAGCGTACTGCTTCACTACGGTACAAAGTGGCTATGACGTCATTTTTCTCCTCGTGTGCAGCTGTTACCCATTCTGACAGGCTGTTTATAACGCTAAGTTTACTAGTTTTCGGAGGTGGTCGGGGTAGGAGAGGGGGTGCAAGGTGGAAGTTTCGCCTAGGGCGCAAAATATCCTTGCACCGGCCCTGGCGGGAGTCACCCCGATGGAAAGAGATGACGATGATTCCCCCCAAAGTGCAGCTCCTATGGGAGGGGGCAGCCCTTGGGGGTGGGGCAGACACCCTCCTGGTGTATGACAGGCAGGCAGGGGGAGGAGGAGCTCTCTGCTCTGACTGGTTTCAGAGTAGCAGCCGTGTTAGTCTCTACCCCACGAAAGCTTATGCTCTAATAAACTTGTTAGTCTCTAAGGTGCCACAAGTACTCCTGTTCTTTCTGCTCTGACTGACTCCTAATCCTCCCCGAGGGTGCGACACCCCCATAAGCGCCCCGCCCTGCCCTCCCCGGGCCCCCCAACTGGGCCCTGTCCCCCCAGACCCACACCCGACTGGATTCTGCCCCCGACCGGGCTCAGACCCCCCAGCTCTGCACTCACTCTCGCGCACCACCGCCTTCAGCCCGGATGGGGTCATCTCCGCCTTCTCTCACGCACCTTCGAGTCCTGTGGATGGAAGTGGGACTCAGCTGTGTGCGGGGCAGGGCTGGAGTCAGGACTCCTGGATTCTACCCCTGCTCTGCTCCTGCCCTTGTGCGCGCCCTGGCTTCTCCCTGCCGTGCTCTGGGGAGTGTCTGTGACACTGGGCGACAGCCCCTAGTGACACTGATGGAGGGGCCCAGTTCCCTCTAGTGTCACTGATGGATGGCAGCAGCCCCAACAGTGATTGATTTGAGTATAAAGCAACTGGGGTGCTGGTGGGTTGATGTCTGCAAGGCTGATGACGGCCGAACGCCGCAGCCCCCCACTTCTGGCGCTGCGGGGGCCGGACCTGGGCACCCATGGGCCTGCGCCTGGTGACAGGGCCACGCAGGTCCCCGCTGATCCCCCACCTGGTCACGTGGGGCGCAGAGGGAGGCGGGGCCCCCTTGCAGGGTTAAAGCGAGGACTGGGTTGGGGTAGTGGGGCCTCAACCCACTCCGGTTAGGGCCCCCCACCGAGCTGCAAGTCCCCCCCAACCAGTGCCCCCCCTCAGCAGTGCCCCTCGCTCCCCCCGAGTCAAGTCTCTTGCCCACCTCCACCCAGCCCCCCCCCCGCCCCCAGCCAGGCTCCTCAGCTCCCCTCCACTCAGCCCCCGCAGCCAGGCCCCCCAGCCAGGCCCCGTGTTGTACCCAGGAGCAGGTACGATGGAATCTCTTCTTCCCTCGCTCTTCACTTCAGGAATGGTGCTGGGAAGGCCTGAGCCGCGCACGCACAGTCACTGGGACGGACTGCACCACTCGTCAGGGAGCTCAGTCCCTTTCTGCATTTAGTGGCGGGAAAATATGATACAGTCCCAGCAAGGGTGGAAAACAGTCTGAGGTAAAATTGTCCTTGGAGTGGCCAATGGCAGGAAAAACCAGTTGGATCCAGTTATGACTGGACCATGATAACAGTAAACAACAAGATGGCGGTCACAAGATGGCAGTTCAGACTCCATCTTGGATTGCTGCTATATCTTTACAAACTACACATTGAATTTAATATACACATATTTTAACAGACTATAATCCTATAACAAAACACACCCAGCAGTATACAGAGCAGTATAAACAAGTCATTGTCTGTATGTAATTTTAGTTTGTACTGACTTTGCTAATGCTTTTTATGTAGCCTGTTGATGTACCCCCTGGAAGACCTCTGCGTACCCCCAGGGGCACACGTAACCCTGGTGGAGAACCACTGGGTTACAGAAACGGGGAGGGGGGGAGGGTCCTAGAAATCAGGACTCCTGGGTTCAATCCTGACTGCAAGCGGAGTGGGGTCTAATGGTTGGAGCAGAGAGCTGAAAGTTAGGATTCCTGGGTTCTAGTCCAGGCTATGCAATTGATTCATTCTGTGACATGGTTCAATCTGCCTTGTCTGCTTGTGACATGTGGAGCGCAGAGACCTGCCCCAGCCATTCCCTTCCGGCTGGGTGGTGCAGTAATTAATGGCCATAGAGCCTGGGCTCCAAGATCCTGGAGCAAAGCGTCCTGGAGAAGGAATTTTTTCCCCAGGCTTGACTGGCTTCCTGCCCCATCCCTCCCTCAATCAATCGGAACAAATCCCTCCTGGCAGAGCTGTTGTCTGACCCATCTATTGGGTCCTGGCTGCTGTTCAGCTCAGGTTAACAGCATGTTCTGTTTCTGTAAACTCCCCCAGAGCTTTCGAATGGAAGTGAGAGTCTTCTTCACACCCTGCTCTAAACTGTGAGTAGTGTCGCTCTGTGGCTGTTCACTCTACCTCCCACCCCCAGAGATGGCATCATTTCAGTGCCAGGTGAGTGATCCTTGTATAGTGTTGCTGTGTTACTACACTGCTGCTGCGCTCTACCCCAGAGGTATCTGCATTTCAGTGCTGGGCAGGCAATCCCTGTGCAGTGTTGCTATGTGTTGTTATGCAGCTACTGCGCTCCACCCCAGAAGTGGCTGCAATTCAGTACAGGGTGAATGGAAGTCCATGTCTCATTTTGCCCGGGGGGGGGTGTTAAAGAGCCCCCCAACCCTTCACCTGCACCCCAGCTCCTAGGAGGGGTTATAGAGCCCCCCCAAACCCTCACTTCCAGCCTGGGGGGGGGGGTTAAAGAGCCTCCCAACCCCTCACCTGCACCCCAGCTCCTAGGAGGGGTTATAGAGCCCCCCCAAAGCTGGAGAGTTACAGCCCTTGCCCTTAGCCCGGTAGTTCTATAGGTAGAGCCCCCAGAGCTTGCCCCCCCATCACTCCCCAGGCTCGAGCCGCTAGCGGGGTCTCTCTCCCCCTTCCTGAGAGCCTCACGTGGCCCCACAGCAAGCGGGTTCGGCCTCCGACTCACCGTGCAGCTGCCTCCCATTGGACCCCCGGCTGGCCTCCCCCCGCATTCCATAGGGCAAGACGAGTGGGGGCGGGGCAGAGCAGCTGTCAGGGAGTCCTGCCCCCAACCCCCTCAGGGGCTAGAACTAGAGCCGGAACCAGCTACTGGCTGGGGCTCGAGCTGCCGCTTCAGCGCCTAGCTCCCCCCACCCCATCACCCAGGGCGGGGATCCGGGGCTACAGCCTGGCCCAGCGCAGCAACCGTCCATGGGCCACTCTGCCCTCAACGGCCGCCCCCCAGGAGGTGCAGCCGCCTCCCCAGCAGGGCAAGGCAGCAGAGACCTTTCTTCCTAACACCCCCGCCCGCCCACACACACACACACGCCGAGGAACACATGGTAGTTTCAACAGCCACTTTATTAAACGTTACAAAGGCCAACACAGTGCAGGGACACACGCCTCCCTGGTGACATACATTTAGAAACCTCTGACAGTGTAGGAACTAGTACAGAGAGTTGATATTTCTTTAAAAGCTGCAGCATAAACATAATAGTAAAAAGTTTCTTAATTGTGAGTAAATAAGATTACATTTTTGTACAGTTAGCTTTGTTACTGGTCCATCATGCATTCATACAGTAGAGTTATTTTTCTAGAGACTTTGTACATTTAAAGAAGTTACTGCAGTGATAAAGATAGAGCAGAAATTAAAATACTTCAGTAGGCACAGAAATCCTTGTCTTTCTCTCCCTCTTCATCCTCAACGAACCAGGCAAGGCCTTAGATAGTTAATTATAAGCCAACAGAGCAACTTTCCACAACACTCACTACCAAAAAGCATCTTGTACTTTGGGGTAAAGAGGCCAATATTTCTTGCTAGGTGTTTAGAGGGCAGATCCACCATTGGGCTTAGCCACCCTCTGAGCGCTCTGTCACATCTTTCTGGTAGTTGTCCCTCCAGAGTCTAGCTCATTTTTTGTGATAACAGCCAAAGCAACATCCAACGCTCAAAGAAGTAGGCTATGTTGATTAGGTTTGTGAATCAATTCACAGTGTAGCTACTTGCAAATCTACCCCAAAAAGTAAGGGAGGAAAAAAGAGACAAGAGAAAGGAAAAACTATACAGAGGAAGTAGAAACAAGGACTGGAAGGAAATTAGAAACAGACAGATTAGAGGGTACACACAGTGGTGACTCTGTGTGAAGCACCAAGTTATTTCTTTCCCTCCTCATAGAGAGCAGTCACCCATACCTAAAAAGTTTGTCGGTAAGAGGGAAGAGGCAACGGCGTTTGTTACCAGCCTTTCCTGAAGTCCTAAGGGAACACTCACTCAGGGGACTAGTTTAGAGGGAAGATAATTGTGAAGTAATGCAAACAGATTACATATAAATATATATAAAATTTTAAACTACATTTGGCACTGATTCTACTCTGGAAACACCTTGCTGGCTTGCAGAGAAAAGTTTTCACTGATCTACTTTTTGGCAAAAGACAAAAACCTCAAACAAAACCAACTTTGGTAAGTGTCTACATTACAAACACTACACATTTTTAAAGGTACTCTTTCAGATTAAACTGATACCAAAAAGTGACAGACTGTCTTTTGAAGAGAATGTAAACAACTTATAGAGACGTGTTTAATCACAAATACCACAAGGCAGCACTAACGGTTCAGTGCTCAAATATTTAGAACTTCAATAATAGAATTTAACTGCATATTCTTAAAACAGTAGTGAATGACAAGTAGTGTTTACAAGGGTGGCAGGCTCTTCCACAACTAGTCAGAAGGCATTAATGGAGTAAGGCAAGGCAGGGAAAGTCTGTTCAAAGGGCAGACGTGTTAAGAGTTTCTTTCAAGAAGGCACAAATTTAAGATTTGGTTCCCATCCCTTTAGTAGTGTGACAGAAGAGACACCTTTAAATTGGGGCATGAAGGAGACAGCGAAGAGGACAGATACCCAAACATACTCTTCACATTTATCTAGAACGCAGTACTCACTGGCAACAATACATTGCTTCTAGATTCTGAAATGCAAACATGAAATCCTCTTCACCAGCTCATACTCAAGATTACCAAGGCACTGTGCAAGTTGTGGGCTGTGCTTATTAGTATTTTAAAATTAGGAGTGTAACTTTTAAATAAAGGCACATTTCCTATAAATGAGAGAAAGTTATCACATGACTAATCAAAATAATTTTGCTTTATACATCAGTAGGTGAGAGCTTGAGAATACAGCAGGTTTGAAGGAGAGAGATGGCTTCTGCTGGTTTGCATTTCTTCTTGTAACTCATGAGGACACACTCCAGACTATAACAGAAAAATAAGGATTGGAAAAACGACAGTCCTCTTCCCCCAACATCAAAGAGGCATAAAACAACCCTGCAACTTAAAGACTTGAGCTACGGAACACTCAAAATATTCAACAAAAGGAAATTCTAAATAATTTCCTGTGTTTGTTTTACCATAGTTTCATTCTTGCACAGGATTAGCTTTTAGAATTCATGTACTAAGTCTTTCTCACCTATGGTCACAATTCTGTTTGTAGCATCACAATTAGTTGCTGTGGACTGTGTTACAAACAGGCCCAAAGGTGAGAAATGAATATGCTGTCAGAGCTCGAGAGTAAATGAAGCCTGCTGGAAAGCTTGTTAACAGCTACATCACAAATTCAAACAGCTGAACACCAAGCAGTGTAACTAGGCAGAAGCTCCCTGGCTCTACTATGGCCAGAATATGAATCCACAGTCTTCCTTGCACCCACCAGAAACATCTCCACTTGCGTTGGTATTTACAGGTTTGTTACCAGTTATAATGATGGGCTCGTGGCTGTTGTATACATACGGGTACATCTGGCAACATTCAGAAGTTAGGACAAGTGAAATCTGGATATCAAACAAGGGAGCATGAATTTCTTTCCTCTTAAAGCTTCTACTGCAATATATTTCTGTTTAAACAGCTTGTTCACCGGTGATGAATCCTTGAGAACTGTCTGTCCTCCTCCTCCTCCCCCAGGATTCTGCTCCAGCAGGAAAGCTAGTGCATGAAGTCAGTGGTGTTTCCTGCACTCAAGTGAGGCTAGTCAGATCAAGGCTCTTGCCTGGACTGAGTTTAAGGCCAGGGTTTTAAGTGTCGACCTGCAGTGGCACCAGTGCAACTGGACTGCTGTAGCACTTCAGTGAAGACAATATTACACTGATGGGAGAGCTTCTCCCATTGGCATATTTAATCCACCTCCATGAGAGACGGTAGCTATGTTGAGGGGAAAAGCTCTCCTGTCCACATAGCGCTGTCTACAATAGGGGTTAGGTAGGTGTAACTGCGTCGCTCACAGGTGTGGATTTTTCACACATAGTTATATCAATGGCATGCAGGGGTAAGTTTACAGTGTAGACCTGTCCTAACTACCTTGCTATCTAAGCACTATTGAGGATTGGAGGAGGAGTTTCATATGAAGCTTCCCTACTTTTTTTGTGGTTTGTTTTGCCTGACTTCTTGGCTGGAAGACAGCAAGGGGAGTCTGATTGGCTGGAGTACCCATTTGGGGATTAAGAAAAGGGTGCGACCCACTAGAAGAGGGCCAGACTGCTTTGCATGAAAAAAAAGTGACATAAGGATGTTGAACCTGGAGTCTAAAGGATTAATAAATGTAGAAATATCATGAAAGATGAATTTGAGAAAGGTGTATGTCCACAGCTCCTGTCATCTAAGTTCTCAAAGCATTTCATGTTACTCTTTGGAAACCCCTGTGAGGTTTGCATCATTATCCCCATTTTAAAGATTGAAAAACTGAGGCAAAGAAGTGGTCAAGTGACCTGGTCACGCTCAGAGTCACTCGCAGAGCTGGGACTGGGACTCAGGGGTCCCAGTCTCCTGTGGGATCCCATTTCTGCTCAATGCACAAGAGCCTGAGATTCAACAGTTAAGGTTCCCACAGAAGACATAACTTCACCACATCACACAGATTACATTCAAACATCAATTTAGCAGCGTAAGTACTACTTTGAACTACTGCATATGTCAGGCATGCAATATGGCTAAGTTAGCGTTACTGTGTGAACCTGAACTTTTGAATATTATGACCTATGTACTAGCAGTCACAACCAGAGTGTGTTACATTAACAACTTTTTGCATGCGATTTACAGTCTTATGCCCCATGTACGCTAGTCCTACTGACAAAAC
>NW_020687325.1:0-6015 GCF_002925995.2 Terrapene triunguis | reverse complement strand
GGGCCTCCGGCGCACGGCGCTCAGCGAGGGGGCGGCGCTTTTTTTTGCTGCTTGGGGCAGCAAAAAAGCTAGAGCCGGCCCTGATGTCAATGCTGCTATTTGTTATTGGGTCATTGATAGTAGGGAAATAAATTAACTTGTTTTTTTATCCATGGGTAGGTAAAGATTTCTTCCTCAGCTGAAGTGAGAAGACTGCCAAGGTTGCCAGAGACAATTTCCTTTATCAGTGATAGGGACTCCAGAGATATCTAGGGCTATTGCTTAACATAATCAAATATTCCAAAAGCTGCCTGCTTGTAGCTTGAAAGAGGGATCCGTTTGCTTTTGGGGGGAGGGGATATTTGCCATACAGGATTAGCAGCTGGGGTGAGAGGCCAGGTACATTGCTATTCAGTAGGGTTGGAACAGCCCTGAATTCAGAGATTTGAACAGTGAAAGGCAGGCCCCTTGCTCAAGAGATGCAGTGAGAATTCAGCCACATGGGAAGACCAAAGAAAGATACTATATCTATGCAGGATGTTGTGATCAATTCTTTCCACTGACCCAAAATCTACCAAATAAAAACACAAGACATTTGAGTGTCACCCTCCAAACCATGAAATGGGTAAAAATCTATTTAAAAAAAAAAAAAGTCCCAAGGGGCTTGGTAAGGAGTTGATCCTGGAAAGTGGTGCTGAGCGCCCCCTGCTGCTTCCATGTGGGAGGCACTTGGCACATGTTTGTATTAAAGCATCATGTAAAGATGAGGGCCCCATTTTGCTAGGCACATTGTGAGAGACTGTCACTGCCCTAAAGAGCTTAGAATTTAAATAGACAAAAGTTAGGAGGAAAAGCAGTGTGGAGGGGGACACCCTCACTCTAGTAGAGAGGAGGCTAATGAGCTGCCTCCAGGGACAGAGCAGCAAAGAGGAAAACAGTTGCAGACCATGAGATTGTATAAAGTAGAGGGTACCAAAAGGAGGGGCTGGAGGCAGACCCTGCCCCTGATCACAGAGCCTGCAAATAAGCTGGACCCCAAAGGGCTGACCAAAAGACTACCTAAGAGAGTGGCCACCTTTGTCTTTTTTTACTCTGATTCTCCATCACCTAGGGGAGGGAGAGGGAAAAGCCAGTTTTTGTTTGGAGAATCCCTTGTATGCCACAAGCAGGGAAGGACTCTGTAAGCAGCCCAGACTGTGGTCTGGTGGGGACTCGGGGCAGCCCTCTCCTACATAGAAGGGCATAAAGACATGAAGTGGCTTGCCCAATGTCACACAGCAGTTTAGTGGTAGAGCTGGGATCTTACTCCCACTCTAGTACTCTATCCCCTAGACCAGTGTTTCTCAACTTTTTTTGATACCAAGGATCTGACTGTGTCAAAGAGATCTCAGGGAGTGGCGCTGACATAGGCAGAGTTTGGGGGGCAAGAGAGGACCTTGTTGTCACCTCCCAAACTGCCAGCCTCTGGGGCAGGCAGCCTGAGTGTACAATGCAATGAGTTCTGCAGAGGAGACAGGAGACTGCTCCCAGTTTGCACTCCCGAGGCAAGGAGTCAGAATTGTGTTTACAAACAGAGTGATTAACAGGTGATTAAGATAAAGAAGGGCTGTTAGAATGTTTCCTAAAGTTAAATGATCTATTCCAAGCTTGGTGAACTGCAAAAAGTAAGTACTGTAGCCTAAATGATAGAAAGTAATTGTAGATTTTTCTACAGTTGTTGTATTCAAGAGGTGGTAACAAAGAGTTATTAATATCTTTCTTTGAGAAGATAACGGATTGTTTTAGACAAAGGAAATGCAGTACAGCTAATCTATCTGGATGTCAGTAAGGGTATGTCTTCACTACCAACGTTAAAGTGCTGCGACAGCAGCACTTTAACGTGGCTGTGCAGTTGCGGCACCAGCGCTGTGCAAGAGCACTACAAATAAATAAATAAATAAAAACCACCCCCCCGAGGGGAGTAGCTACCAGCACTGGTGCACTGTCTACACTGCCACTTTACAGAGCTGAAACTTGCAGCACTCAGGGAGGTGTTTTTCACACCCCAGAGTGAGAAAGTTTCAGCGCTGTAAAGTGGCAGTGTAGGCAAGGCCTTACGCATTTGATATGGTTTCACATAAGAAAATATTACCGTATATACTCATTCATAAGCCAAATATTTTTGGTAAAAAAGTGATGCATCAAAGAGCGAGGGTCGGCTTATAAATGGGTCTACACCAATTTAGTTGGGGATTGGTCCTGCTTTGAGCAAGGCGTTGGACTAGATGACCTCCTGAGGTCCCTTCCAACCCTGATATTCTATGATTCTATGAAAATTTGATGATTTTAAACTCTATGGAATCATTGAATTGAATATCTAATACATTGTTGTTTTGTTTACCTGGAGCATCTGCAGGCATGGACCCCTCAGCTCCCAGTGGCCACGGTTTGCCGTTCCCAGCCAATGGGAGCGGCAAACCGCGGAACGGCAAACCATGGCCATTGGGAGCTGAGGGGCTCCATGCCTGCAGACACTCCAGGTAAACAAAACGTCCCGACCCGCCAGTGGCTTACCCTGACGGGCTGGGAACCAAAGTTTTCCAACCTCTGAAATATAGGGTCAGCTTATGAAAGGGTCATACAGTACTTACCCATCTTGCAGGGTCGGCTTATAAATGAACGGGCTAATGAACAAGTATATCCGGTAGTTAAATTGGAAAAGATGGGGATTAATATGAGAACTGAAAGGTGGATAAGGAAGTGGTTAAAGGGAAGATTACAACAGGTCATACTAAAAGGTGAACTCTCAGGCTAGAGGAAGGTTATGAGTGGAATTCCTGAGGGATCAGTCTTGGGACCAACCTTATTTAACATTTTTATTAGTGACCACGGCACAAAAAGTGAATGTGTGCTAATATAATTTGCAGATGACAAAGTTGGGAAGTATTGTCAATATGGAGGAGGACCAGAATATCATACAAGAAGATCTGGATGACCTTGTAAACTGCAGTAATAGAAATGGGATGAAATATAATGGTGCAAAGTGCAACGTCATGCATTTAGGAACTAACAACAAGAATTTTTGCTATAAGCTGGGAATTTATCAGTTGGAAGGGACAGTGGATGAGAAAAGAGATGGGGGTAATGATTGAGCCATCAATGTGGTGTGGCCATGAAAAGGCTAATGCAGTCCTGCGGTGCATCAGGTGAGGTATTTCTATTAGAGACAGGGAAGTGTTAATACCATTATACAAGGCACTGGTGAGACCTCAGCTGGAATGCTGTGTGCAATTCTGGTCTCCCATGTTTAAGAAAGATGAATTCAAAGTGGTACAGGTGCAAAGAAGGGCTACAAGGATGATCTGAGGAATGGAAGAGACTCAAAGAGTTTGGCTTGTTTAGTCTAACCAGTAGAAGGCTAAGGGGAGATATGATTACTCTGTATAAATACATTAGAGGGATAAATACCAGGGAGGGAGAAGAGTTATTTAAGTTAAGCATCAATGTGGACCCCAGAACAAATACATATAAACTGGCCATCAACAAGTTTAGGCTTGAAATTAGGCGAAAGTTTCTAACGATCAGAGGAGTGAAGTTCCATAGCAGCCTTCCAAGGGGAGCAGTGGGGGCAAAAAAACCTAACTGGCTTCAAGACTGAGCTTGATAAGTTTATGGAGCAGATACTATGACAGGACTGCCTACAATGGTGTGTGGCCCATCAGCGATTGCCTGTAGCAAAAATCCCCAATGGCTGGACACGGGACACTAGATGGGGAGGGCTCTGAGTTACTACAGAGAATTATTTCCCAGGTATATACCTGGTGGGTCTTGTCCACATGCTCAGGGTCTAACTGATCATATTTGGGGTCTGGAAGGAATTTTCTCCTGGGTCAGATTGGCAGAGACTATGGGTTTTTTTCACCTTCTTCTGCAGCATGGGGTCACTTGCAGGTTTAAAGTAGAGTAAATGGTTGATTCTCTGTAACTTGAAGACTTTAAACCACGATTTGAAGACTTCAAAAACTGAGCCAGAGATTAGGGGTCTATTACAGGAATGAGTGGGTGAGCTTCTGTGGCCTGCAATGTGCAGGAGGTCAGAGTAGATGGTCCCTTCTGACTTTAGTAAGAGTATCTAAGTAAGAATATACATTACAATTTTAAACCTAACCAGTGTCCCATAAGTGACTGGCCACAAGATGTCAGAATATGTTAGTAGTAGAGCTGAGTGGATCGAATATTGATTTAATTTTCTTTCTTGATATAGGAATTAGATACAATGCTCTTGTCAGATATTTCTACATTATCATCATCTGCAAAAACACTAGACGTTTCAGTTGCCTAAGTAGCCCCCAGAATCACAGTTAAAGTTGCGCCCCTCCCCAAATCTGAAACAGCACACCTATGGGCAGGCATGGAATTTGTCCTCCCCGCGCCCACATGCGCGGCTCTGTTGGCCTGACAGAAGCACCCCCCCCCCAATATAAAAGTCAAACTACGCCTATGGGCGCTGGTCCACAGACAGTCATTGAGAAACACTGCCCTAGACCACACTGCTCTCATTACCTTGCAGAAAACATCACCCTAGAACCAGGGCTGGCTCTACTGTTTTTGCCGCCCCAAGCAGCGTGCCAAATTGCCGCCGCAGACGGTGGGGGCAGTCTGTGTGTCGTTTGGGCGGCACGCGCGTTTCCGTGGCGGCAGCAAGTCGGCGGCAGCTTCTGTCTTCAGCCGGAAGACAGAAGCCGCCGAATTGCCGCCGCGGGCAGCTGAACATAGAAGCTGCCACCAAATTGCCGCCACCGCAGAAACGCGCGTACTGCCCTAACGGCACACGGACTGCCCCCGCCGTCCCCGGTGGCAATTTGGTGCGCTGCTTGGGGCAGCAAAAACACACGGACTGCCGCCCCTTGCAGATTGCCGCCCCAAGCACCTGCTTGGAATGCTGGTGCCTGGAGCCGGCCCTGCCTAGAACTCTTGTTTCAGGAGGAACCATGGAACTTGCTCCACAGTGCAGCAAGGGTTAAACATCCTCCCCTGTGATATTACAATGGTTGCACAGTGTCTAGCACAACTTGTGTTCTGGGTTTTGCTAGGAGACAAGACTGTTCAAGCAACATTAAATCTTAGAACTGTTATGTTTATTAAAAGGTGTCACTGTGGGTGACAGAGAAGAATGATGACTGTGTTGGACTAACAGCTGTTATCAGATTTAATTAAAAAGGTGCCTAGTCGTGTCCTGATTACTATGCAGACAATGCCAACTTTATTGCAGACACATTAAGCACTCATATAAGTTCCCTTATATCTGACAGATTTTCTATTGAAATGGTGTTAAAAATGTATTTGAATCGGATGCTGTGGCATTTCTCAAATCAAAACAACTCCGTTAACTCCATGAACTGGGTCAGAGTCCACAATTACAGGAGTCAAGAAATTCCAGGATCTCTATATATCAAGCAAGAAACTGCATTCTAAAAAGAATTAGCTCACATAGAATTATATGTTATGCCAGATTTCAAGTGCTCTCATTGCATGACTATAACTCTACTTCTATAACAACAGCGAGCATAAATGTATCAGAGCCTGTGTTACTCCCACTAATTTAAGCAGCTCAGAAAGGGCATGTCATTGGCTAACATTACAGTGAAAAATAAATGCATTTGTGATAACTGGTAACTCCCCCCCCCCCAACATTATTTAATGTCACTGATCACATTCTGGGCAGATTATTTTATTTTTCAGGGTTTCAGATGCACCCATCTCAAGTCTAACTTACATAAAATAATGCAACGTTACTATACTAGATATGGGTTATGCACGCTCAGCAAATAAATAAAAGCATAAAAATATACCATGCCCTACTTCCAGCCAAAATCCAGCATAAGCCAGCAACTATTGTTGATGGTTAGAGATACTCTGTAATGCTGTCAGTCATGCAGGAGCACCGGGTGTAATCTAAAAGTGTTTTGAAAGACAGGAAAAGGTTAGTTTGTGGCTAAATATACATTGAAAAAAAGAACAGGAGCACTGTTAATAATAGGCTTATTTCCACATTGT
>NW_020687324.1:0-13646 GCF_002925995.2 Terrapene triunguis | reverse complement strand
CTTTCATTTTTTTATGTAGGTCCTTAGAGCCTTTGCTGGAGACAAGACCTGAAAACATGAACTGATCACTGCCAAGGCAGCATTGCCAGCATCACATAAACAAAAACCAGGAGATTGGCTGAAGGAAACATAAGGGGTTTTTTTTTAATTACATTCTGGACATTTTGTTTGTTCTGAACATTCAGGATTCACTCTGGTCACATTCTCAATCTTTTCTACTCAGCCTTGAGAGCAAGAAAGTGATCTTTGTTAGAGTGAGCGCTGAAATTGCCACCTGATCATGGGATTCCAGGAGCTGGGGCATTAAGAGAAACACCAGCTAGTGAAAGAGTCAGTGTGAAATCAGGAATGTTTGTGACAACCCCAGTGTGATGTTTTTGTGATTTGATGCGGACAGGAAACAGCTGCACTTCTAGCGATTGCAGGTCCTTATCTGGCCCCCATTACCTCACAAACTTCAATGTGCTGAGCCGCACCATACTGCAGATGGGGAAGGGCTCTCACCTCCATTTTAGAAGAGGGAAAGTCAGGCCCAGACAGAATAAGTGACTTGCCTGAATTCACACAGAACGGAACCTGGGTCTGCTCAGGGTAACTCAGCACCTTAATTGCTGGGCAAACCTTTCCCTCTGCAGCCAGAACCTGGGAGGAGAGGATAAGGGGACAGACAGATGGATGTGCTCACAGAGTTTGTCTGATAATCATCTCACTGACGCTCCCCACAGGCACTAGGCTAGTCTGTGCAGAGTCAGGTCATAACAGTGAGGTCACCAGTCCTCGATGTGGTCTTTCAAGGGGACTGGCTTTCTTTGGTTAGCCCCTGATCCGGACAATTTTTTTGCTTTGGTGTCTAATTAGACCTAGCAGGCTACATCTGTAGCAGCAACTTGGTACCTGGGTATTACCCCTTTTATAGCACTCAGTCATTTCCCAGCTGTGGGTGCCTGCCTCTGTGACTGGCAGTTGAGGCAACCACATGGAAGTATGGTCAGGCTGCTTGCCTGCAGGCAGGAGAAGGTCCCCTGCCTGTACAAAGCTCTGGTCAGTATGGTGTGTTATAGACCCCAGTACAGGTGGACAGGAGGGAAAGTGTATGAGTTTTTAGGCCTGCTTTAAAATGCTTAGGCTGTCTCCGAACACCCAGTCACTTTCTGTGCTCAGCTATTGGGCCCAACTGCCTACAGCTCCATCTCCCCCAGTTCTGTCTGCATTCCCTAGACAGGCTTCTCCACCAGGGACCCCCTGTTTCCAATAAGATCCCTGTGCAGACAGGTATGAGAAACAGAGACACAAACATCTCTCCCTCACGCACAGTCTCTGCCCCATATCTGGTAGGGAACTAAAGTAAAAACCAGCCCACAGGAGCTGTGGGCAAGTAAGTCTTCTCCCTACCCCAGCAGCTCCCCCAGGGCAGTAATCCAGGGCCTCCCCAACCACTACACGGACAGAGGCTGAAAGTCCATCTGATGGCGGCTCAGGGGTCTGTGGAATGTGCTGGGATCTCAGCCTGGGCCCTAGTGGGGCAGGTGACCCCCATCTCACACAACCACACCCAGTTTTCTCCACTTTTGTCAATCCCAGCAGCGAGGTCAGGGACTCAGTGGTGCAGGGAGACCAAGCTTCTGTCCCCCGCGTGAGGGTTGGGGCCCAATGGCAGAAGGCAATGGGTGTGAGGGGAGCTGGCACTAGGGGTCCTGGACTGCACAGGGTGTGGGATAAACAGAGAGCTCTAGGGGTCCCTGGTTCAGTGCTGGGTGTGCTGGCCAAGAGAGCAGCTGTCACACCAGTTCTTAGCCGGGCAGCCACTACTTCTCTTTCCCCTGCACAGTCTCCCCAGCTCCCAGGGACTCCTGGCTCTTTGCGGATGGCAGCGAGTGTGAGGAGAGCTGGCGCTGGGGCTCCTGCACTGTACAGGGGATGGACTAACCAGAGATCTGCTGTCTCCAAAGCTCTAAGGCCACTTGTCCAGTCTGGCTGCAGGGGGGGATCTGGGGACAGACAGAGGGGGCCTGGGAGAGTCTGGGGGAGCAGCCACCTGGGACCAGAAATGGAAATCCAGCTGTGGTGAGAAGGGAACGCTTACCAGGGATGTGGCTGGTTACAAGGGCTGCCCTACAGCTGGATACAATGTTGCAGCTATTTAACACATTGCACGGTGGGATTCATATGTTCCATCAGCCACTGGTCTGGGCTCCCCCACTTACCTGGAGCTGTTCTCTGCAGGGGGAGTGTCCCTGGGGGCTGGTAACTCCTCCCCTCCCCAAATCACCCAAGGTCCTGGGTTCTGGGGGAGAAATATTCAGGGACCAGGAGGATGGGTTCTGGGGAGGCCACTGGGGATTGAATGGTTGGGGTTGGTGGAGCTAGGAAGCAGGGGGAGCTGGGTGCTGGGCTATCGAGTGTTTGGGGATCATGGGATAAGAGGCGAGGGAGAGCACCAGGCAGAGAGGTGCTGCCTCTCCTCATTCACCCCCTCTGCCCCTTCTCCCTGACCTCTCTGCATTCAGACAGTGCCACTGAGAGGGGCTGATTCCCACAGGGCCTTTTGTGGGGGTCTTGGAGATCCCACCGCTGCCTCCACAGCATCAGCCTCAGAGCAGCTTCTCTGTGGTAGGAAATGTGGTCAGGATTAGCCAACCCCTCTCTATGACCCTCCACCAGGTTTCCTGGTGCAAACTGTGTGATGCTGGCAGACCAGATGCACCAGCTCATGCCAGAGCCCTAGGCCAGTTCACTTGTGTATTAGGCTACATTAAAGTGATTGTTAAATGTACAAGAGTGTATTTGGTGTTTAAACTTCATGACAAGTAATGGGAGTTACTTGCATTGTTTTTACTTATCTATATTCTCTTATAACGTAGTAGCGAACATTTCCATTGTGTATACCCCTGTAACTAAATATCCCATCCAATGAGAAAGAAGCCTTGTGGAATGCAAGTAAAGAACTTTAACAGAAAAGTGCTAATTTCAAAGCAAGTGGGCGTTGTGCATGAGGATCAGAGGTCAAAAACTCAAAATGCGTTCCTCACTCTCCGACATCAGAGGAAAAGCCCACGTGGGTAGTGACCCTGTCCACCTGTTTTCTGTGAGAGGAAGCCATGAGTATGGATTCAAGGAAAAGTCCTTCATCTTTGGACTGTGTGGACTCTTACAGGGAACAGTACTGAATACAAAGTGGAGATCTTCAGGGCCAATCTGGGTACTGTGAAAAGGCTTCTGGGAAACTGGCAGTTTATTACATCACTGCCACCATTTGGAATGACAAACTGTGACTCACCTGTGTGTATATTTTACCTGCTTTAACCTCTCCATAACTCTCCTTAGCTAATGATCCTTTAGTGCAGTGGTTCTTAACCTGGGGTGTGAGATGCCCTTTCTGGGGGTGCGAGACATGCCAGATTTTTTAGAAGGTAAATCATCGAAAACACAAATTAAGCACAGGCACGTAAGTACAACTACTTTGTTTCATCAGACCTATGTATTTATTAACATTATACATTTTTTAACGATTACTGCATTAATTTTTAACTGTGAAATTAAAATAAATACATAATTATATCTCTTTCATTCTATACTTATGATATATCTAGGTTTAAAGAAGTGGCCTACTTCAAAAATTTTTGATAAGAGGTGCGAGAACATATTTTTGAGACCCAAAGGGGTGCAGGCTGCAGTAAAGGTTAAGAATCACTGCTTTAGTGAGTTTACTATAGAACTGGCTGCCAGCCTTGTCTTTGGTGTCAGATCTAGGGTACCAATTGATGTGGGGTAAATGTCCGATCTCCTGGCACTGGGAGCAGCCTGATGTAATGTGATTTTTGGTATAAGTGACCTTTTATCACAAAGTCCTGATTCTCTGGGTGACAAGACAGACTGGAGTGTCTAAGGGGCGTGTCTGGAGTCTAGGGTAAGACTGGGATAATGATCCAGGAGTTCACATTTGTCACTGGCTTGGTGAAATGTAATGACACAACGCACAACCAGCTTGAGATGGCTGCCCGCTTTTCTGCTATTCTGCCCAGACGTCGGCACTCATAGTTGTCAACTACTCCAGAGAGCTTGACAAAGGGGCTGCAGCTCACAAAGGAGGGCCCTGCACAGCTGGGAGGCGGTGATACAGGGGACAGCCGGAGCCCTGCCGCCGGAGCTCAGGTTCTCCTCCCCCCACCAATCCCTCACCGGGAGGCAGGCTGGACTTGGGCTCTCCTTCCCTCCCTCCCCGAATCCCTCACCGGGAGGTGGAACAGCAGCATAGAAGTGAGCGTGGCAATAGGGCGCTAGGTCTGCTGTGATTCTGGAATTTTCCTCTCTAAATTTAAACTACGTCATCTTTGTCTCTGCCATTTTGGTCCGCCATATTGGATTTTCTAAATTTAAATTATCATTAATTTCTACTTATTTAGAGCCTTAATCTTAAAACTAATGACTGTTTTGTGCCAATCAAGGTGTCCTGATACCGTCACCATGTCAACTGGGAGAGGTGGAATTTTTTTGCAGTATTTAAATCCTTTCTGAAGTTGTTCTGCAAGCCTCTATTAAGGGGCTGCAAGGTACCTCAGAACATTCAGATCAAAAGTCTCTTGCTCTAGGCCCCCAGCCAGCTGAATTGCATTTATGCTCCCTGAGCCACTCACGAATCAGAAAGAGAGAGACACCAGCAAATCTCCCACGCCCCCACCCTTGAACCTCCCAAATATACAATCTTGCCCTGCCTGCCCCAGTGTAATTTTATTACCCCATCTGTTCCTACCTCAATGTGGAGAGGACACGCATTGGGCTTTGAAGCCTGAGCTGAGATTTCCCAAGTACTTCAACCAAAACACACGGCTTTAGGTAAAATATAAAACAGATTTACTAAGGACAGAAAGATCGGTTTTAAGTGGTAGGCCCAATAGGTCAGAGACAGTTACGAAAGAAAATAAAAGGTAAGCGCGCAGTCTAAATCTTGAACCTTATTACACTAGGCAGTATTGGGATCAAGCAGTTTTTTCTCACCCCACTGATCTTGTCAAGTCTTGGTTTCCCCATCATTCTTGTTGCTTCTGGAGTAGGTGGAGGAGAAAGGTAAAAGCATGATGCCACTGTCCCCTATTTTATATCCAGTCCATGTTCCTGGAAAACACTAGCCCAAGACATTTCTTGGTGGGCTTTGCTGAGTCACAGAGTTCAGCTGAGCAATTCTCCATTATGTGATGCTTGCACAGCTCTCTTAGGCTAGGTCTACACTAAGGGGGGGGGGTTGATTTAAGATACACAAATTCAGCTATGCGAATAGCATAGCTGAATTCAGCGTATCCTATTTGACTTACCCGCTGTTAGGACGGCAGCAAATTGACTGCCGCGGCTCCGCCGTCGATGGTGCTTACTCCTCCTGATGAGGTGGGAGTAAGCGCGTCGATTCGGAGATCGATTTATCCGTCTAGATGAGACGCGATAAATCGATCCCCGAGATATTGATTTCTACCCGCCAATCCGGGCGGGTAGTGTAGACTAGCCCTTACAGATTTCTAAATCCCTTGTTTACAACTCCCCTGCTGGTTAATGGTCATTTAACACCCTCACGGAGTGGATCACCTGCTCTATTGTCCCAGGAGAACAGGCACTCCGCGACTCTCAAACTTACAACATATTTCAGTAACCACCATACAGCAGACTCTAATAACTTCATACACATGAATGCTATATATATTTTAACAGAACAATGCATTTCAGCAAATCATGTCTTTTCATATGACTTCTTACAGGCTGTGCTTTGTATGCAATATCATAATTATATGATGGTCAATATGGGGATTCCCAAGTGCTGCTTTGAGGTACAGAGTGCCGCACACCTTTTTACATACTTCATAACCCTTATCACAAAAACAAAAACGACACATCTCCCTATCGTACAAAGCAGCGAACTATCAGACACTTTCTCCCCCCGTGTTCAAGGTATTAGGGAGTCTGCACAAAGTCAGTTCAGGTGGAACTGGGAAGAGAAACCAGGTCTCCAATACAGAAAACCCAGGTACGAGCCATTTATTCCTACTTCCTTTGGGGCTGAATGCATGAAATAGATAGGATCTGGTTACCTGTCACTACCCACCACTGCACAGTGCCCCAAGAAGAGAACCCTGGAGCTCTGATCTCTAATATTCTAATGTGTCTAGTAAGCTTTTGTGTACCTGCTGGCAGTGTGTGTCAAGTCCCGCTCCGGTGCTTGGCCTCAGAAATCATGGCATTTCCTACTGAAGTTCAAGTGGTGGGGACGTGTGCTGGGGACCGGGGAAGCCATGCTACAAACCCTGCTGCTGTGTGAGTGGGGACTGAGTGGTTCCATTTGCTAGATATTTTAGGGTTATTTTTTTAAACAGTTTATTTAATTACTGTTGACTGTGGGGGAATGTGCCATAAAATCCAGGTATTCTAGACTGCGAACATCTGTCACACGGGCGGGTTTGGAAGCTGAGAAGCAAAGTGACTAAGCCAGCTCTCTCCAGAGCACAGCTGAACAATTCCTGACCTACATGTTTATATAAAGCGCATAACCCAGAGTGCAGGATGGATAGCAACATATTAGTGAGGTCCAAGCTATCATACTGACATACCCAGATATCCTCACTGGTGTTGGGTTGACACAACCAATTTAGGTTGAAAAAATCCCACATTTGCCTTCAAAAATCACAGCCGGGAAATTAAAGGGAAATAGACTAGGAGAATGTTTGATATGTTTAATTTACCTTAAGTAAATGTCAGTCTTAAAAGGAGCTAAGAGGGAACTTTCGTAACCAGACCACATAGTAAAAACATCCACAAGTTTGGAGAAGCGTTGTTCTGAAAGGTGCCAAAGTGAAAATACTGTCCATGAACTAGGGGGTGAAATTAATGTTACAGTCTCACTTTCAGAAATATTTTATAGATCTCCATGTCACTCTCGCGTTGTCTTTCCTTCTTCATTTAATCCAGTTTTACACATCGTTTTCTCTAGCACTCGTTCTCCGTCTGTTTACTTCTCTAAGGGTATGTCTACACTACGAGGGTAGTTCGATTTTACTTAAATCGAATATGTGGAATCGATATTGCAAAGTCGAACGTGTGTGTCCACACTAAGGAGAGTAATTCGACTTTGTGAGTCCACACTAACGGGGCGAGCGTCGATACTGGAAGCGGTGCACTGTGGGCAGCTATCCCACAGTTCCCGCAGTCCCCGCTGCCCATTGGAATTCTGGGTCGAGCCGCCAATGCCTTCTGGGTAAAAAAATGTGTCGTCATCCGTCCGTCACTAACGCCCTCCCTCCCTCCATGAAAGCGCCGGCGGGAAATCAGTTCGCGCACTTTTCTGGTCAGTGACAGCGCGGAAGCCACAGCACTGCGATCATGGATCACGCTGCGACCATCGCTGCAGTTGTGGCCGTTCTCAACACCTCGCAGCTTATCATACACCTTTCCCTGAGGCAGATGCAGAGAAATCAGGCGAGGAGGCTACGACACCACCGTGATGGCCTGAAGTCGGAGAGTAGCACAGAGCTGTCAGAAACCACGAGCCCCAGCGCCCAGGACATCACGGTGGCAATGGGTCATGTGGATATTGTGGAACGGCGATTCTGGGCCCGGGGAAACAAGCACGGACTGGTGGGACCGCATAGTGCTGCAGGTCTGGGATGAATCCCAGTGGCTGCGAAACTTTCGCATGCGGAAGGGGACTTTCCTCGAACTTTGTGAGTTGCTGTCCCCTGCCCTGAAGCGCAATGACACCCGGATGCGAGCAGCCCTGACTGTCCAGAAGCGAGTGGCCATAGCCCTCTGGAAGCTTGCAACGCCGGACAGCTACCGGTCAGTCGCGAACCACTTTGGTGTGGGCAAATCTACCGTGGGGGTTGTTGTGATGCAAGTAGCCAACGCAATCGTTAAGGTACTGCTCTCAAAGGTAGTGACCCTGGGAAACGCGCAGGTCATCATAGATGGCTTTGCCGCGATGGGATTCCCAAACTGCGGTGGGGCTATCGATGGGACTCACATCCCTATCCTGGGACCGGACCACCAGGCCAGCCAGTACATCAACAGAAAGGGCTACTTTTCAATGGTGCTGCAAGCACTGGTGGACCATCGGGGACGTTTTACAAACATCAACGTCTGATGGCTGGGCAAGGTTCATGACGCTCGCGTGTTCAGGAACTCTGGTCTGTTTAGACGGCTGCAGGAAGGTATTTACTTCCCAGACCACAAAATAACTCTTGGGGATGTGGAGATGCCTACAGTCATCCTCGGGGACCCAGCCTACCCGCTAATGCCCTGGCTCATGAAGCCCTATACTGGTGCCCTGGACACAGAAAAAGAACTGTTCAACTACCGTCTGAGCAAGTGCAGAATGGTAGTGGAGTGTGCTTTTGGCCGTCTCAAAGGGAGATGGAGAAGCTTACTGACTCGCTGTGATCTCAGCGAAACCAATATCCCCATTGTTATAGCAGCTTGCTGTGTGCTCCACAATCTCTGTGAGAGCAAGGGGGAGACCTTTATGGTGGGGTGGGAGGTTGAGGCAAATAGCCTGGCTGCTGATTACGCCCAGCCAGACAGCCGGGCGATTAGAAGATCCCAGCGGGACGCGCTGTGCATCCGGGAGGCTTTGAAAGCTAGGTTCCTGAGTGAGCAGGGCAACCTGTGACTTTTCAGTTTGTGGACAGAAAAGCTGAACCTGCCCCCGTTTCTTTACCCAGTTCATTTTGACTATCCTCTCCAGTTACATATCCCCTTCACCCCCTTCCCCTTCCCAAAAAATAAAATCAGTTCTATTTTGTTAATGAACACCGTTGTCTGTATTGCTGTTTTCGTGGGAATGTTTTAAACCGGGAACGCAGACTGTGGCGCGGGGCGGGTTTAGTGTTCTGATGCAAATGATGCTTCTAAACTCCCGGAATGACAGGCTCCGCACTGGTGCACTGGTTATTTCAATGGAGCCTGCCAGCACTCCTGGGGGGGACTGCGTGTATGTGTCGGCTATGTGACTTTCTGGCAGGGGGAGTAGGGTTACAGATCCCCTGCTGCGTGGATCTGTGAGCCAGGATAAGGACCGCTGCATAAGATCTGTAACTGCCCTCCCCCGCCACAAAGTCACAGAGCAACGCCCCCCCCCGCCCCCAGAACATGAAAACCACCTCCAAGACTGACCAGGGTAACCAGTGACTGCACTGTGTATGTGTCCTGATGCTGGACCTGACCCCGCCTCTGTACCCTGCTAAAGGTGACTGTCCTGTCCAATTACCAAGCCCCTTCCCCCCCTTCAGACAGACTCTCCTCCAAAAGAACAGGATGGAAACAGTAATGAACAGGAACAAATATTTTATTATGAACCACACATGAAACGTGGGGGGTGAAACTTGCACGGGGGCTTGTGTGAGGTGGGTAGGAAAGGACTTTTCAAATTTTGGGGAATGAGAGCCTTCTAGTGCTAGAGCAGTCTGCAGGGGTTGACTGAAAGTTTTAACGGCCCTTGCCGCCCCTCCTTCTTTGGACTTTGGGTGAGGGGGGTGTGGGACTTGGTGGCGGGGGAGGGCGGTTAGAGATAGACTGCAGCGGGGCTCTGTCCTCCTGCCTCCGGTCTTGCAGAACATCCACAAGGCGCCGGAGCGTGTCCGTTTGCTCCCTCATTAGTCCAAGCAGCTTTTCAGTAGCCTGCTGGTCCTCCTGGCGCCACCTCTCCTCCCGTTCCATGACTGCTCGGTGCATTTGTGACAAGTTCTCCCTCCACTGTGTCTGCTGGGCTGCCTGGGCTCGGGAGCAGCCCATTAGTTCTGAGAACATGTCTTCACGCGTCTTCTTCTTCCTCCGCCTAATCTGCGCTAGCCTCTGGGAGTGTGCTGACAGGCTGGGTTGGGAGACAGTCGCAGATGTGTCTGTGTGAATTGTAAAAAGGGAGTGAATTCCTGAGACAGATAAATGAAGTTGTGCACAAAGAACCTAGTCTTTCTCTGTGAACAAGACCATGCACTGCACCTCTCACATGCGCACTCAGGACAAGGTCGAATTTTCGGCCCTCGCCTTCAGTGCCTGTGGACTTGCCGTGGTCTTGGAGTGATCTGAGAAGCGTGGCTGGAGACCTGAACTTCTGTAGCGGGCAATCATGGTAAGCCGTAGACTTGTGGCTGCTTAAAACTCTATTAGTAGCACTGGCCTCCTTTCACATTGAAAGCAATGCCAGTCTCTGCTGCCAGCAATCAGGACAGCATCAACTCTGCCCCTGTCCCACCCCCTCGCGGCTGTCCCAGGGAAAGAGCCCTGTATGCTGCCCCTCTCCCTCCACCGCGTGGCTGTAAAGCAGTCCCAATACTAACATTCCCCTCCCTAATTCAAAGCAGGGCATCATGAGCGACATCACCCTCATGAGGATCTCGGACAGCGAGAAGGAACGCATGCTGAGGGAAAGCATGCAAAAACCAGGGCCGTATGCCGCTATGCTGTGCCGCGCGATGATCCCGGAATACTTGATTGTGGCGTGGCGGGGAAACGTGTGCTACCACGGAGGGCCCAACAAGATTGCCCTACCCAGGAACCTGATGAACAGGCTGGAACTGTACCTGCATGAGACATACGAGGAGTTCTCCTATGAGGATTTCTCCTCTATCCCCGGCCATATTGACCGGATTTTCGCGTAGGTGCACTGGGACTAAAGAGTGGAGCGTCTTGGGCTGCATAATCATGAATAACCGGACATTGTAAAAAAATTTTTAAATAGTTGGGACTAAATAGTGAAGAGCCCAAGGCAGAATAATCATGAGAAACCCTTTGTTGATATTGTAAATATTCCAGTTTTGTTGCAGATAAATGTTTATATGTTTAAAGCACTTTAGGAAATAAGCCATTTTAAATATTGTCAATAATTCAGTTCTGTTAAAAATAAATGTTTACATGTTTACAGCACTTACTGCTTGATCCTTCCCCTGATTCTGTGTCCGGGGTAAGGGATGGGGACGGTTGGTAGGGGATCTCGGTAAGGGTGATGAAGAGCTCCTGGCTGTCGGGGAAATCAGCGGTGCCAGCGCTGTCGACTGCCTCGTCCTCCTCATCTCCTTCTTCATCTTCCCCGTCCGCTAACATGTCCGACGAGGAACCGGCCGCGGACAATATCCCATCCTCAGAGTCCACGGTCACTGGTGGGGTAGTGGTGGTGGCCGCACCTAGGATAGAATGCAGTGCCTCGTAGAAACGGGATGTGTGGGGCTGGGATCCAGAGCGTCCGTTTGCCTCTTTGGTTTTTTGGTAGCCTTGTCTCAGCTCCTTGATTTTCACGCGGCACTGCGTTGCATCCCGGCTGTATCCTCTCTCTGCCATGGCTTTAGAGATCTTCTCGTAGATCTTAGCATTCCTTCTTTTGGAGCGCAGCTCGGAAAGCACTGACTCATCGCCCCACACAGCGATGAGATCCAAGACTTCCCGATCAGTCCATGCTGGGGCCCTCTTTCTATTAGATTGCACGGCCATCTCTGCTGGAGAGCTCTGCATCGTTGCCACTGCTGCTGAGCTCGCCACGATGTCCAAACAGGAACTGAGATTCAAACTGCCCAGACAGGAAAATGAATTCAAATTTTCCCGGGGTGTGGCTGGTCAGAGCATCCGAGCTCGGACTGCTGTCCAGAGCGTCAACAGAGTGTTGCACTGTGGGATAGCTCCCGGAGCTTTTAGCGTCGATTTCCATTCACACCTAGCCTAATTCGACATGGCCATTTCGAATTTAGCGCTACTCCTCTCGTTGGGGAGGTTTACAGAAATCGATTTAAAGAGAGCTCTATGTCGATCTAAATAGCTTCGTGGTGTGGACGGGTGCAGGGTTAATTCGATGTAACAGCGCTAAATTCGACATAAAAGCCTAGTGTAGACCAGGCCTGAGTGTCCCTAACTCTATTTTAGTCCATGTGATAGATCATTCTAACTCAGGCCCCCAGTTCTCTCTGCTGAATGTATCCCCTCCCCTCTAGCCTTCATTCTTCTCATTTCAACTTCCCCCACACTTTCTCCGTTTGCTGTTTTACTTTATTTTTATCTTTTCCCGTTTCATTTCTTCTCTCCCTTCTGGTTAAACCTGCCCTGTGCCTGACTCTCCCCTCCGCACAGCCACCTCTTCTTCATCCAGGTGACATCTCCCCACCCCCAACTCCTTCCCACCACAGCATCCCTTCCCTGGTGACCTGTAGGTTGCACTCCCCAGGCCCTGGGTCTCCCTCTCCTGGACTCCCTGCTAGTGCAGCACCTCCACCTTCTCCCTAACCCCCCAATTCCTAATTAATTAATTCTCACTCCCTGCCACCCCCACATCTGCCTGTCCCCAGCCCGGCTGTTAATTCTGCCCCTCAATTGCCATGTCACTTCTGCCCCCTGATCCTGAATCAGTTCTTCACCCCTCCCCTTCCCATCGCTGGTGCTGCATAGAGATCAACGGCCAGGTAGACAGGAGTCCTCCAGGGGCATAGAGAAGCCAGAACACTGAGTAGATGGGAATGCTCAGGTCACAGAGATTAGGATCACTGTGGCTAGAGAAACCCATTTTTCCATTCCCAGGGTGTGTTCCCTGAATGTTTCCATGACACTGTCTGACCCAGGATCCCCAGAGTCCTCCTGGATCAAATGAGATGGGCTTTTCTACCTCGGTCTCTGAATGATCTCTATGATTTCACAGTCCAGAGGCTGCACCAAGTTAAGGGGTGAAGCAACCTTGTTCCAGGGTTGTAGAGATGGCATGACAGAAAGTCCACCAGAGGAGGTCATAGAGACTAGACTGTGAGAGGCTACAGAGGCTGATTTCAGGTTCCCCAGTGGGATATTCCCTCCCACCCCATCCCTGAGTGTCTCAGGGACACAGGCTGAGTTGGGATCCTATCCCCAACCAGAGCCAGGGTCGGATTCTCTCCCCAGGGACAGAGCCCAGAGGGAAAGTGAAGATCGGGGCCTCGTCACCAGCATTGATAAATGTCACCTGCCCCTGGTCACAGTCCAGACAAACCCGGATTCTGGTGGAGGGCAGGGGAGTCTCCTCAGGGGAAGTGAGAGCCCAGAACTGACCCAGCCACTGCTCCACAGCCCAGATTCCCCCATCAGGGCTAAGGTTGATCCTTCCCTTCCTCCTAACAGACTCTCTGGCCACCCCCACAGCCCAGCATTCCTCACCCACCACCTCCACCTCCCAGCAATGTCTCCCCGAGGTGAATCCCTCACAGCCCAGCACACAGGGCTTAGGGTCGGCTTATGAAAGGGTCATACAGGTTTTGCTATTTTTACCTAACCATCTGGGGGGGGGGGGTCAGCTTATAAACGAACAGGCTAATGAACGAGTATATATGGTAATTTTGATTTACTTGTGATTATTCCCCACTTAACAGCTTTCTGTTTTACCCGCCACAACTGATTGAGATAAAACATCATTGGGCCTCTAGATTGCCCCACCTCTCGTTATTGTTCTGTTTCACAACGCCCCTCCATCCGGCTCCTTACAAATGCAGGTTAATAATGATGGACACCTACCAGATATTCCTGGCTTCTCTTCTCTCCGTTCACTTTAAATCCCAGCAGCTTTTCTCTCTCTTCCCTCAGCATCTTCAAATGGGCCTGAACCTTTTCCTGAAGAAACAGAAACTGATTTGAGTGGTGTTATTGTTATTGTTAGGAGTGAGAGTGTG
>NW_020687323.1:0-2707 GCF_002925995.2 Terrapene triunguis | reverse complement strand
TTTGGAGTTTATTTTTCATTTGATTCTAAATCAGGGATCGGCAACCTTTGGCACGCGGCTCGCCAGGATAAGCACCCTGGCAGGCCGGGCTGGTTTGTTTACCTGCTGCGTCCGCAGGTTTGGCCGATCGCGGCTCCCACTGGCCACGGTTCACTGCTCCAGGCCAATGGGGGCTGCGGGAAGCAGCGGGCAGCACATCCCTCGGCCCGCACCGCTTCCCATAGCCCCCATTGGCCTGGAGCGGCGAACCATGGCCAGTGGGAGCCGCGATCAGCCGAACCTGCGGATGCGGCAGGTAAACAAACCGGCCCGGCCTGCCAGAGTACTGACCCTGGCGGGCCGTGTGCCAAAGGTTGCCAATCCCTGTTCTAAATCATAAAAAAAAAAAATCAAACTTGTCAGAACATTCACTCTTTTCTATTTAGACCCTGATCCTGCAATCGGATCTGCAAAGTTCTTCTTGAGTGGGTCCAATTGCAGGTTTGGAGCTTTAGATTGTAAATTCTTTGGTGTAGGAACTGTCTGTTTTTTAACTTCGGCAGTGTACCATTCCAACTTATAGTGCTGTTTGTTACAGATGTTTGTTAACTTTTGTTTGCTACTGGTAATAATATAATAATAATTATTTGTCACACACTGTCCTGTAGCAAGGTTGCTTACATCATTTTTATATACCACAGGAGATCATTTATCATTTCAAGTAAACGTACAAATTCAGAGGCAGTTCCCTCTAAAGCCTAGTGGAAAGTATGTAATATGGAAGCAGTGGTTTCTTATGAAGTTTGGTCACAAGTATGTTTCTCATATAGGCAAATTTCAAAGGAAAAACATGATGTTCTCACTCCAGTCCGGTAACTGCCCTCAGCAGTCTTTCAGAAGTGGCTCCACTAAAGTTACCTAAGTTTTACTTTCACTTATAAATCTGAATTGGAAGATCATCCATTTGTTCTTCTTCAGTTTCTTAGGTGAAATTTAAACTTTTGAAGCACCCTAATTACCTGCAAAATGCATCAACTGGGCAGGAAGTGGAAGACTAGGATGGAGTTGGAGTAATTTAAAGGAAAAACGATTAAGTTAATTACTGTTATGAGCTAAGATGCGCTTTTTCAACATTACTTTTGCAACTTTCAGTTCTCACATTCCACCAAAACATTGGTGAGCTGAGTAGACATCAGAATTCCCGTTCCATGGGAAATGTTGAGGTTGCAACAGTTTTTTCATCTCAAATCAGGTTAAAGAGTCAAAATATTGACTTTTTCATTAATTTAAAATATCAGAAAAAAATTGATTCAGAAATGGTTGAAATGTTTTGTTTTGAGTCAGTTCAACATTCAAATTGCATTTCCTTATAGCACCTCATGCCCTTATTCTTCCCAAAGAGCTGGACTCCCCATCTAGACTACATCTCCCATGATGCATTGTAGTCATATGACTGCCATGATGCACCACATGGCACAGTCAGAGGTGATACCAATGTGCATCATGGAGATGTAATATGGCCAAGAAAGCTGTCCTACAATAGGGGCAAGAAGCACCCAAACTACAGCTCTCACGAAGCTCTGCTGCACCATCAGGAGATGCAGTTTAATGTTGAACTGACTCAAAACAAAACAGTTCATTTCAGTTCAAGAAACAGAAATATTTTGATGTTTTCCAGTGAAAAACAAACTGAAAGTTATCAAAATTGCAATTTTCCCACAGAAATTTTCAATGTTGTGGAAAGTGCATTTTCCATTGAAAATGATCTTGACAGAAAATTCCTGACCAACTCTAATTGTGTTGCAAACTGCTATTTTAAGAGTATTCAAGTAAGTGGGGGATACCAGAAGAGCTCTGATGAGCTAAGAGGTATGATTCATCATTGCCTTGTAGCCTTGCCAGGGAATATCTCTGTGCTGCCTTCACAGCAGGTCCTGGTGCAGTATGTGTTTCAGCCAAGCCCGGGATGAGCGAGCGTTAATATTGGTAACATGTTGCCAGCTGACCAGGGCAAGGGTAGTCTACCCTAGTGGTCAGAGCAGGCATCATGCCTTGTGGCTAGGGTCAGAGACATAGTCAGGAGCCAAAGCCAAGGGAAAAACCTGAAGGTAGGAACTGTATACGAGAGCTGAGGGACAAGCCCAGAGCCACAACCGAGAGTCAAACTGGAGGGCAGAAACTGGAGCAAACAGGTATCAGGCAACAAGGCGTACATGGCAGGGGCAGAACAGAGGCAAGGCAGGAGTAGCAGGAACAAGGTAACACAGGAGCAGACACAGTGGTGGGTATGAGCATCAAGAACGCAGCAAGCTGCTGCTGCTGGCTCTGCAGCCCATCAGGCGGCATGGCTAATCAGGCAGCCTGCTACAGGCTAGCTCTACTGAGGACACTGCCTGGAGACTGGCTCTGCTGCAGGCCCTCATTCCTGACACAAGTGCATGCCCGAAAGTGAGAAGACATGGAGTGTTCTGATGTCCTGAGAATGCTATGCCCTGGAATAGCCCACCTCAGGCCAGATCCTTTCCTGGTGTAAATTGGCATGGCTCAGTTGATTTCTGGGGAGCTATGGTGATTTACACCAGCCAACAATCCGGCTACTCATCTCTAATGTTTGTATTAGATTTCAGAGTAGCAGCCGTGTTAGTCTGTATCCGCAAAAAGAACAGGAGTACTTGTGGCACCTTAGAGACTAACAAATTTATTAGAGCATAAGCTTTCGTGGGCTACA
>NW_020687322.1:2713-4190 GCF_002925995.2 Terrapene triunguis | reverse complement strand
GAAATCACAAAGTGGTTTCAATATAAAGTGACCCAGACAAGCTTTGGTCCCCAATCTATTATCAGGACAGACAACAAGGGAATCTTCTGCTCATCCCGCAGGAATAGTCTGCCCCTTGGCACAAAAATCCTGTATAAACCCTCATCCAGCACATGGACACTGCTGGGTCCAGACATCCCCCCATCCCCCTCCCTGACGCTATCATGTTAATAGAGAACAAGTGTTGTGCTGGTCTGAGACCATCAGAAAGGGGGTGGATGAGGGGGAAGGGTGCAGAACATCACATAAAGCAACATCCCCATAGCAGGATCCAGCCAACTTCTGGCCGTGAACCTCCTGCCAATTCTCCTGTCTCATGGGATAAATATGACCGCACGCAGTGCACCCTCCAGCGCCAGACCCTGGCTCACGTTGGCCGTATCCAGCTGTCTTATATTTCAACCACGTGTATGAGACTCCAAAGACGCTGTTTGTTCTATTGCATTCAGTGGCAACAGACGGGGAGGAGGGGGGGAAAAGAGATCTTATTTAACAATAATAATAAAAAGTGGTGGGGATTTTTTACAATTGCAATTTACAATTGCAAATTTCCTTCTGGAAAGTTTTGTAAAAATGATACTTTCCTACCCCCCACCCCCCCCCCCCAAAACAAAAATACGTTAATTTTGGACCATTTTGATCATTTTTTGGCTGGGAAACACAGTGAACAAAAATACCGTGTTTCCCCGAAAATAAGACAGTGTCTTATATTAATTTTTGCTCCCAAAGATGCGCTAGGTCTTATTTTCAGGGGAGGTCTTATTTTTCCTGGAGCTTCGGGGCCTTATATTCCGGGGTGGCCTTATTATCGGGGAGGTCTTATTTTCGGGGGATGCCTTATATTACAGCGAGAGGCAAAACTGGAAGTAGGTCTTATTTTCGGGGGATGTCTTACTTTCGGGGAAACAGGGTATGTCAAGCCGTTCTACTGGAGTGGGTGTTTGGGCCAGTGGGCTGTGCATTGAGGGAAGTCGTCTCTGCAGCTGTCGTCTCTGGATTGTGTTTTCCTGGGGGAGCGCTCCTCGCCCTAAGGGAAGGGCTGTCGGGGGGGGGGGGGGGGGGGGGGGGGGGGGGGGGGGGTTTGTGCATTTTGAAAGCAGCTTTTGAGTAAGCTAGTAAGGAGTTAAGAGAAGTCACTGCATGTGTGGCCTCTTTCCAGTTTATTTGCTCCCTTTATTTGCTCCCTTGTCTACACTGGCACTTACAGCGCTGCAACTTTCTGTGAAAACGCACCTCCCTGATCGATGCTATTCCCCTTGTGGAAGTGGGGTGTTGTTGTTTTTTTTAATATAGCGCTGGGACACGTCTCTGCCAGGGCTGGTGCCACGACTACACAGCCACGTTAAAGCAAAAGATTGTTACTGCTCATAGAAAGTTCTCTTTTTAGAATCTGGCCACATATTTCCTTTCCAGTCCTGGGAATTGCAGCTGTGTAGAA
>NW_020687322.1:0-2703 GCF_002925995.2 Terrapene triunguis | reverse complement strand
GCCCCCAATTCCATGCTCTCCTCTGCAGACCCCTCCAGAAGAGCGAACATCTGTGTGCACCTGAGCAGGGCTGCAGAAGTGGGGTGCAGGGGCTGGAAAGGGGCTCTAATGGGGGGCAGCCAAGGAGGGAGGTACCCTGAATTTCACCATCTAGCAGATGAAGCCAAAACCCACCTTTCACCACCTCACTGTCAAGTCAGGATCTGGGTTTTTTAATTTTTTTTTTTTTAAAGTTTCTAACTTGTGACAGTCGCCAAATAAAATTAACTTGAATGATTTGAATAGTAGTTTAAGAGGGGAGAGGAGGGGAATTTATTAGCTGCCCACTGATTGCAAATGTATTGTAAGTGCCCTATTCTGACTGACCTTAATCAATGTTTGGGTTTTTTCATTGGGTTTTTTTAAGTGATTCATTTGCTAAATCAAAACGGGTCACTGCTCTTAACATCTAAACTAGGATTGTCACCGCTCAGACTTGGCAGAGAGCCAACACAACACGAGGGGGGAACTGAAAGCCACATGGGTGCAAGTGTGCGTGTCGACCAGTCCCCGACTCTGCAAATGCCCCCGCTTCTGTTTAAGGGACTGTCCGTACTGCAGCCGGGGGCGTGTCTGCAGACCTGAGCCAGCTTTGCTTTAGTGAGTGGCACTAAAAACAGCAGCGGGGCAGTGGCCCGGCTTTCGGCCTGGGCCGTGTGAGCCCCTCTGACCCCCAACGTATGTACCGAAGACTGCACTGACACTGCTTCGCTGCCAGTTTTTAGCGGCACTCGCTAGATCCAGGCTAGCTCCGGCACGTCCACCCGAGCTGCAGTCACACCTGCCGACTGCAGTGTAGACGTCACCTGGTCCCCTCCACGCCGAGTTCCAGCTGACGCTGGAGGAGGGTGAATGAGCAGCGGGAGGGATGGAGGGCAGGGAGGATGCAGCGGCAGGTGGGGGAAGGGGTCATCAGCCAGAGGATGAGCCGTGATTAGGACCGGAAGGGGTCAGCTGTGGGTGGGAGAAATGGAGGGCAGGAAGCGGCAGTGGTGGGAAGGGAGGGGAGGAAGCAGCGGGGTGAGACAGGAAACCAGCAGTAATGGGGAAGGGTGTATGGGAGGGGAAGGGGCCAGCAATGGGGTGGGTGGGAATGATGGAGCAGCAGTGGTGGGGAGTGAGCTGTGGCTGTGGCGGAAGCAGGGGGCTGCAGTGCTCAGTGGAGGAGGATTCAGACCGTTAGCAGCCAGGAAGGGGATGTGGTAAGAACAGGAGCGTTGCAGTGTGTCGTAAATCCGCTGTCGTGCATGGAAAATGAGGGCAGCCGGCGTTCGCCTCATGGAGACTCTGAACAGCATCGATGCACCTGCTGCTTCCTTTTGGCATTAAGTCTTTCCATGGCAGGCGGCTGTGTGACCTCTAAACCCGTGAGTGATGCAGACTGGAAACTCCTGAGCAGCGTGACTGGCGTGTAAAGTGATCACAGGTTGTCACACGGTCTCCGGGACCGATGCCCGCGCCCTACAGGAGCGTTGGAGCAGTTCCTCGCTTTCGACTCAGTATTTGCAGCATCTCGGTCCCTGTGTGGATGTTGGCGCAGGCGGCGGTTAGCTGGGCTCTGGGGCTGTGTCACTCGGACAGCCTGGGAAAGCGGGGAAGAGCTGAGATACAGCAGCCCCTTGACCGCCATGGAGAGCCAGGCAGTGAAGGGGAACCGGCTCGCTGGAGCGTCCCTGGCTGGAGAGAGGCTGCGGCTTGCACAGGTGGGGTTGTATTTTCAGTGTTGGCTGTAAATGGCCAGGCCCTGTGGGGGAGCAGCAGGGAGCTGATCACGGTTATGAGCAGGGCAGCTGGTTTGCACTCGCAGCTGCTGTATCCTGTGCGTGCATCCAGGATCAAGGCCGTGTCCTGGGGACTGGGGGGACTTGGCAATAGCCCCTTGTCTCCCTTTATTCTCCTGCCTTCCCTGTCCTCTTCCTTCTATTGGTGAGGTTTTCACAGGTGCATCCACCCCAATGGGCTTCTACAGCCAGGCCTGAACCACCAGCTGGGATTCTGACTGGGGTTTGTGTGTGGGGGAGATATATCCTGGGGGGCCTCATACTGCACCTCATTTGAAGATCTGCCCCGTCTCTCTCCCTTCACCACCTCATGTTCCTTTTTCCTGCTGTTCTTTGGGGCCAGTTTTTCCCTGTACGTGTGTGGACACAGATGGTCCTGCCTCAGGTTTCCTGTTCCCACGTGTTACGAACCCCCCTGTGTGAACCCCACCGTCCTGCACAGCTGCTGCGTGGGACTGCAGCTCCCTTAGCTCAGTGCGCACACCTGTGTCTTTGTCGCTATGAGTCACATTGACTGGGGGGATTTTTCCCATTCACCCCGGCACTGACTGCTGGGGGAAGGGTGGTCTAGTGGTTTGGGGGCTAGGCCAGGTGTTGGAAGATCTGGGTTTGAGTCCCTGTGTGACCCTGGGCAAGTGTTAGTCTCTCTTTGCCTCAGTTTCCCATCTGTACACTGGTCAGACCAGTAATTCCCTCTCTTACAAGGCTGCTGGGCGGGTAAATTCATTAACAGGCTGTGAGGTGTTCACATATTGTGGAGATGGGGGCAGAGAAGACCTTACCTAGATAGGGCAGGAGATTTTTTTTTTTTATGTTGGGGGCTGATCTAGTTCCCCCAGACCACAGGACTCCTCTCCCCCAGGGGCTGCCTGGGTTCATTCCG
>NW_020687321.1:0-6205 GCF_002925995.2 Terrapene triunguis | reverse complement strand
GACCCCTGTTCTAGGCTCTTCCCTTTCTCTGGAGGTGATAGGAATATCAGGACAGGATTGTATTCCTAACAGCCCAGTAGCACCTTATTTCAATGTGACTAGTTTGGAATGTGAGGATATGACCATACTCTTCCCAGTTTATGGCTGGCCTCTGCTGCTTAGCCGAAGGCCTTAGCCTAAGAACCAGACCTCAGACAGTCACAGTAAGAGAAGGCCCTTACACAGACAGACAGTGATTTTGATTCTTTCTTTTATACCTCTATAACTAGCTAAGTGATAAGAATACACCTAAATTCTTAAAGTATAGGCCTTTCCAGACAGGCCTGAATATCTATATCCTAACATGTATCAGCCACTCCATTATCTTGCCTGGGACTGACGTCAGACTGACAGGCCTATAATTACCCAGATCATCCCATTTACCCTTTTTAAAAATTGGCACAAAATCAGCTTTTCTTCCAGTCTTTGAAACTGCCATTGTGTTCCAACACTTCTTGGGGTGAGAGGGTCACCATTAACAGCCCAACGAGTTCCTCGGTCAACATTCTTAAAACTCTTGGATGCAAGTTACAATATTTGAAGAAACCCTTAATATTGTAGAGATTACAGAGATCTAGCACACCATGGCTGGGGTGAATGCAAGACTGGCTAAATTTCCTGTTTACACAGACTCTTACGACCTTGCTCTATATCCCTTAGTGGCAGCGCTAAACATTCACAGCTAACAACATAATAGCTATCTTAGATGAAATTTGCAAGATGTTAAAGACCATCTCAGGAAATTAAGAGTATGTTGATTTTGATATGGTCTAGAATGTGAGACTTTCTTCTGCAAGTTCATGTAACGAAGAAAGAACTTCAAGCATTTAAATAGTGGGTAAAATGAAATGATCATTTTATAATTAATGACTACATGACAGGTACCAAAAATATAATTGCTCACTTATCAGCCTCTCTCACAAAGCAGTTGGGACATTTATGAAACTGGGTTTCTCACTGACTTGTGAGAACTCTGTATAAGCAAGTGCCTGTGCCCACACTGCTTGTCTGTAAAGTGTCATTTAACTACAGAATTCTTCGCACTTGGAGCAATGCAGTGGAGAAATGGATAATTAAAAACCAGATTAGCTATGTGAATTCACGTATTAGATTCTTTTACCTCCCAGAAAGTGTTGTGAAGAATGAGATTGCATGAACCACTGAAAAACTGTATGATTCACTGAGGCATTCTACATAAATATAAAGCTTAAGGATAAGTGAAAGAGGTGAGAGCTAGTCTTGGCTAGGGCTGTTTTAGCACAGCAATTTTTAGAAAAAAAAAATCAGAGGGTGGCCATGGAGAAAGGCGTAAGACCAATAGAAATAAAATAAGGATACATTGTGAAAAATAGAAAATTAGGAATAAAAAACATTCTAGCACAAATCACTTTGCTTATGCTAATAAGGCAGAGATTTAAACACAACAGGAATCATAACCGATATGTCCTTAGAAGCTCTAGTTTTCTTTCTAAAAAACTTTATTTAAAAAAGGGGGGGACAAATATCACCCCTAGAGATGATCTGGCTCTCATGGAAAAAAAAGGTTTATTGGTCTGGGTCTTCATGTAGCACTGACAGAGAGAATGACTGTTTGTCAACTGTATTGAAATGGAATAGCCTCGGCCAATCACAGCACAGGCATGCTGTACCACTACTGACTCAGAATTATACAATGGTTTTCAGTAACTGTGGAGCAGGATGTGTCACTATCCTCAGAACTCTGGGCGTGCAGTATCCCCACAAACATAGCCACCTAATCCTCTCATTTCAATCCATTTGGCAGAAAAAAATAAAACCTTCACATCTAAGGGTCTGGCTAGAACAGTAAACTGGATTGCGATTGGCCTACTGGGTGACGTTGGGCAAGTCATGTCTCCCCTGTGCCTCAATTTCCCCACCTGCAAAAATGGGGAGAATGATACTGACCCTCCTTGGTGAAGATCTTTGAGATTAGAAGATGAAAAGCTCTATATTGGAGGTAAGTATTAATACTGGCAATAGTCAGCAGTGAGTCATACTTCAGTTCCAACTAAACTAGTGTTAAATATTATTTGATTGCTAGTATAGACGAGACAAAGTCATTTTCACCACCATTTCAGAAATTGTGTTTGAAACCATCTGCTTCACAAGCTGGAAATACAAGCTGGAAGGATATCATCACTGTTCTTCTTTGACCAATAACTAATACACATCCCTCTCATTGGTGGCACCTGAATGTGAGCATGCTTGGATTTTAGCTTCACAATGACTCCACCTTTTACTGTGAATACTGCACATAACCTTGGATACATGAGCTGTGCCAATGGTGAAAGTTACACACTTCTCAGAAAGTGCTCCTCTCACTTGTGCTACCAAATGCAAGCGGCTTTTCCAATAGGTTAACAGGATAGCAATCCTGACTCTTCTCTCCTCAAACTGGAAATAGTGTCAACTGGACATAGCACTAGACTGGGACACAGGAGACTGGGGTCTATTCTTGTCCCTTCCGCTAGCCTGTTGGGTGATCTTGGGCAAGTCACTTCCCCTCTGTCCCTCAGTTTCCACATCTCTTAAAATGGGGATAATGTTACTGACCTCCTCTGTAAAGTGTTTTGAGATCTACTGATTAAAAATGCTTTACACGAAGTAAGTAGTCTTCTTTTCCACTTGTTCCAGGAGACTATATTCTCTCTTTCATTTCAGTGGTGACTTACCAGACTGTTGCCCTTTACTTTAATTATGAGTTTGCCTTCTGCAGTAAAGTTTGCCTACTGCTTCTGCAGTAAAATTCTTATAGTACTCCTCTTTTCCCTCCTGGTTAGCTATCAGTTTCACTTGCTTCATATTGATTTTGTCATCTTGTGGATACATGCCTTATTATTTTTCAGTAGCCACTTTAATAAATATGGCACTGCTTCAACATAAATGTTGGAAACTGCTTTTCAAGTGAAAATAGGCACTAGATGGATATCAACTTATCCTCAGCATTTTTGCTTTGCTCCCAAACTCACACCTTTTGGCATGCTGCAGCAACATCCTATTGGTACTTTGATCCTAGAACATCATGAGAGATGCAGGTGGCTCCTGTCACTCCATCACTCAGACTCTTGACAGATTTTGAGTCTGCATAATATTGCTTGATGAATTGTATTATGTGATCTATGCAGGCAAAGGAAAGTTTAGGTTCCGCCAGCATGCTGGCAAACCCCGCCTCTGATACCACAGCCATTTATTCGGAGTCTGTAATGCAAACACAGATCTGCAGATTACACTAAGAGAAACTGAAGGACCAAGAGTATTCACAGCAGACGGCCACTGTACTTAACCATGCTGGCTTACTGAGCTATGGTTTCAGAGTATTTCATTTCCTCATGACCAGCAAGCTTTTCAAATAGAAAAGTGCCTTGTGAATGGCTGAGGTAGTGCTGCCTTTAGATGGGGTGACATCACATGTTGGTAAATGCTCGTAATGCAAATGTCTGATTACCACTGAGACAGTTTTGCTGAGTTCAGATAATAGCCTGCTTGTTTTGCATTGTATGTCACACAGAATACTGTAAGGTAAAGATGCATGCTGACTGCTCGGATTCATGCTCAGATGAAGTTACAGCAGTGTAGAGAGACTTGATCCAATGCCAACTGGAGTCAACATATGGATTTTTCAATGGACTTGAAATCAGACCCTAAATGAGCAACTCAACATCCATAGATGTCATTGGTGAGTAGTTTTGCATCAGTTTAGTGAAAACATAACCCATTACAGTTTATAGACTTTGGGGGGATATTATATTTTAATCTGAAAGAATGTGTTATTTATTTTTCTCTATTGAGAATTGGACTCAGTCAAGGCCACAATTTCCAAACTTGAGTTCTTAAAGAAAATAAAAATGTTTTCCTAAAACTCAGAAGAACAAATCCAGCTCTGGAGTGACTCCATCAGCTTCTATGAAGCTGCGTCTACTTACACCAGGGTGAAATCCTATCCCACTGAAGTCAACGGGAGTTTTGCCATTTTGTTCAGACCACCAAGATTTCACCCCAGAACTGATTCCGGGGCAGATGCTAGATTTGGGCCCGCGTGTGTCTGTATTTTTTAAAAAATGCTCTGCCCACTCTCTACTCATGTTTCATCCAATTTTTGCAATGGACTCTCCTGTCTCCCCCTCTCTGCTCCTTTCCCACATTCTTGTTTAAGTAGCATGTGAACCCAATAAATGTGAGTTAGAATCAAAATGTTCAAACATCTGAACATGGGCAAAACAGGTTGCCCTCTCCAGTTAGCACAGTGCAACCTTTCAAGATAAGCAGCATTATAATATAAATTGATGCAGTGAAAAACATCTTTTTTGGACCCTTTGCTGTAGAGCATGGAGCGTGAGAAGGGAAATAGTACTATAATTTCAAAAGCCAGCCTCTCACAGGTTGCCACAAGTAGTAATCAAGGACATAACTAGTCTTTCATTCTGCAAAATTATGTAGGAACACGGCAACTATTCAGAAGTCTTCCCACTCATATACTTACTCTAATGCAGAATTAATGCATTTTAGAAAGGTTATTTTCTTTATCATTTTGGGCTATTTTGAAGTTTACAAAGGACAAACATGCAGGAGTCTAAAGTGAAACGCATACGTACAGAATATCCACTTATTTAAATTTCCCTATGTAAAACTATTGCAAGTGAAAGAAAAGCTTTTCCTAAGCTCAGAATCATCCTGGCCAGTAGAGACAATATAATATTCATTCTAAAGCACCAGCCTGTCTTGGAATGCTGTTTTGTTTTATCGAAAATAAACAAAAGCAGCAGCATAGCACAAATTAGATGGGAGGGATTAACGGGGTTAGGCCACCAGTCTGTCCCCCTAATCCCGAGGAGTGCTAATCCTGTGTCCACTTATCCCTGTCCATCCCTCCCTACTGCCTGCCTCCCCCACACATACAAGTTGAGTATTTCCCTGTTGTGACATTCCCCAGGATATAATCTGGGCCAATGAAGAGCTGTGTCCCCTCAGTTCTCCAACCTGGGGTGCCTTTTACACTGCTTCGCTGTGAGAGCATCCACTTCTGGCCTGCTCACATGCAGCCTCCAGCATGAAAATTACTCCCAGCTATACTGGGAGAGTACTTTAGCCAGTCCCCCACCCCCACCTAGCAAATTCCTAGTCCCAGACTTTCCCCAGAAATGTGCGTATTGTACTTGCCATCTCTTTCCTTCTGGACAATGCAAGCTCATAGAAAGTCTCATAGACTTTAAGATCAGAAGGGAGCATTGTGATCATCTAGTCTGACTTGCACACTGCAGGCCACAGAATCTCACCCACCCACTCCTGTAACAGACCCTTAACCTCTGGCTCAGTTACTAAAGTTCTCAAACCATGGTTTAAAGACAAAGAATCCACCATTTACACTAAAACTACAAGTGACCTATGCCCCATGCTACAGAGGAAGGTGAAAACCCCCCAGGGTCTCTGCCAATCTGATTGGGGAGAACATTCCTTTCCAACCCCAAATATGGCAATCAGTTAGACTCTGAGCATGTGGGCAAGACCCACTAGTCAGATACCTGGGGAAGAATTTTCTGTAGTAACTCAGAGCCCTCCCCATCTAGTGTCCCATCACCAGCCATTGGGGATTTTTGCTACTGGCAGTTGCCGATGGGCCACACACCATTATAGGCAGTCCCATCACACCATCCCTTCCATAAATTTACCAAGCTCAGTCTTGAAGCCAGTTAGGTTTTTTGCCCCCACTGCTCCTCTTGGAAGGCTGTTCCAGAACTTCACTCCTCTGATGGTTAGAAAGCTTTGTCTAATTTCAAGCCTAAACTTGAAGGACAGTTTATATCCATTTGTTCTTGTGTCCACATTGGCACTTAATTAAAATAACTCATCTACCTCCCTGTTATCTAGTCAGGAGACCTAGATTCAATTCACAGCTCTGCCACAGACTTCCTGTGCAATCTTGGGCAAGTCACTTAAACCTTGATCCACAAAGGTCCTTGAGTGCCCTTAAAATTCAGCTTTAGGCACCTAAAACCCAGTTTTAAACTCCACCATGATCCATAAAACTCCCACCAAACCCCACAGGTGCCTAAACGCACTTGGTGCCTAAGTTTACAGGTTCCCTCTGCATCTAAATTTCTACCTCTGGGCACTTACACTGCTGCTTCACTCTAGGCATCTAGATGCC